>NW_027469426.1:0-149635 GCF_051020765.1 Lasioglossum baleicum | reverse complement strand
GTAAAAACACGTGCGAGAGGATGCATCCCGCAGGCTAGTCGAGCAAAAACACGTGCGAGAGGATGCATCCCGCAGGCTAGTCGAGCAAAAACACGTGCGAGAGGATGCATCCCGCAGGCTAGTCGAGTAAAAACACGTGCGAGAGGATGCATCCTGCAGGCTAGTCGAGTAAAAACACGTGCGAGAGGATGCATCCCGCAGGCTAGTCGAGTAAAAACACGTGCGAGAGGATGCATCCCGCAGGCTAGTCGAGTAAAAACACGTGCGAGAGGATGCATGCCGCAGGCTAGACGAGTAAAAACAAGTGCGAGAGGATGCATCCCGCAGGCTATTCGAGTAAAAACACGTGCGAGAGGATGCATCCCGCAGGCTAGTCGAGTAAAAACACGTGCGAGAGGATGCATCCCGCAGGCTAGTCGAGTAAAAACACGTGCGAGAGGATGCATCCCGCAGTCTAGTCGAGTAAAAACACGTGCGAGAGGATGCATCCCGCAGGCTAGTCGAGTAAGAACACGTGCGAGAGGATGCACCCCGCAGGCTAGTCGAGTAAAAACACTTGCGAGAGGATGCGTCCCGCAGGCTAGTCGAGTAAAAACACGTGCGAGAGGATGCATCCCGCAGGCTAGTCGAGTAGAAACACGTGCGAGAGGATGCATCCCGCAGGCTAGTCGAGTAAAAACACGTGCGGCAGGATGCATCCCGCAGGCTAGTCGAGTAAAAACACGTGCGAGAGGATGCATCCCGCAGGCTAGTCGTGTAAGAACACGTGCGAGGTTTTGTGGGATGCGCATGCGCAGGTTTTGTGGGATGCGCATGCGCAGGTTTTTTGGGATGCGCATGCGCAGGTTTTTTGGGATGCGCATGCGCAGGTTTTTTGGGATGCGCATGCCTAGTCGAGCAAAAACACGTGCGAGAGGATGCATCCCGTAGGCTAGTCGAGTAAAAACACGTGCGAGAGGATGCATCCCGTAGGCTAGTCGAGTAAAAACACGTGCGAGGTTTTGTGGGATACGCATGCGCAGGTTTTTTGGGATGCGCATGCGCAGGTTTTTTGGGATGCGCATGGCTAGTCGAGCAAAAACACGTGCGAGAGGATGCATCCCGCAGGCTAGTCGAGTAAAAACACGTGCGAGAGGATGCATCCCGTAGGCTAGTCGAGTAAAAACACGTGCGAGGTTTTGTGGGATACGCATGCGCAGGTTTTTTGGGATGCGCATGGCTAGTCGAGCAAAAACACGTGCGAGAGGATGCATCCCGCAGGCTAGTCGAGCAAAAACACGTGCGAGAGGATGCATCCCGCAGGCTAGTCGAGCAAAGACACGTGCGAGAGGATGCATCCCGCAGGCTAGTCGAGCAAAAACACGTGCGAGAGGATGCATCCCGCAGGCTAGTCGAGTAAAAACACGTGCGAGAGGATGAATCCCGCAGCCTAGTCGAGTAAAAACACGTAGGAGAGGATGCATCCCGCAGGCTAGTCGAGCAAAAACACGTGCGAGAGGATGCATCCCGCAGGCTGGTCAAGTAAAAACACGTGCGAGAGGATGAATCCCGCAGGCTAGTCGAGTAAAAACACGTGCGAGAGGATGCATCCCGCAGGCTAGTCGAGCAAAAACACGTGCGAGAGGATGCATCCCGCAGGCTAGTCGAGCAAAAACACGTGCGAGAGGATGCATCCCGCAGGCTAGTCGAGTAAAAACACGTGCGAGAGGATGAATCCCGCAGCCTAGTCGAGTAAAAACACGTGCGAGAGGATGCATCCCGCAGGCTAGTCGAGCAAAAACACGTGCGAGAGGATGCATCCCGCTGGCTAGTCGAGTAAAAACACGTGCGAGGTTTTGTGGGATACGCATGCGCAGGTTTTTTGGGATGCGCATGCGCAGGTTTTTTGGGATGCGCATGGCTAGTCGAGCAAAAACACGTGCGAGAGGATGCATCCCGCAGGCTAGTCGAGCAAAAACACGTGCGAGAGGATGCATCCCGCAGGCTATTCGAGTAAAAACACGTGCGAGAGGATGCATCCCGCAGGCTAGTCGAGTAAAAACACGTGCGAGAGGATGCATCCCGCAGGCTAGTCGAGTAAAAACACGTGCGAGAGGATGCATCCCGCAGTCTAGTCGAGTAAAAACACGTGCGAGAGGATGCATCCCGCAGGCTAGTCGAGTAAGAACACGTGCGAGAGGATGCACCCCGCAGGCTAGTCGAGTAAAAACACTTGCGAGAGGATGCGTCCCGCAGGCTAGTCGAGTAAAAACACGTGCGAGAGGATGCATCCCGCAGGCTAGTCGAGTAGAAACACGTGCGAGAGGATGCATCCCGCAGGCTAGTCGAGTAAAAACACGTGCGGCAGGATGCATCCCGCAGGCTAGTCGAGTAAAAACACGTGCGAGAGGATGCATCCCGCAGGCTAGTCGTGTAAGAACACGTGCGAGGTTTTGTGGGATGCGCATGCGCAGGTTTTGTGGGATGCGCATGCGCAGGTTTTTTGGGATGCGCATGCGCAGGTTTTTTGGGATGCGCATGCCTAGTCGAGCAAAAACACGTGCGAGAGGATGCATCCCGTAGGCTAGTCGAGTAAAAACACGTGCGAGAGGATGCATCCCGTAGGCTAGTCGAGTAAAAACACGTGCGAGGTTTTGTGGGATACGCATGCGCAGGTTTTTTGGGATGCGCATGCGCAGGTTTTTTGGGATGCGCATGGCTAGTCGAGCAAAAACACGTGCGAGAGGATGCATCCCGCAGGCTAGTCGAGTAAAAACACGTGCGAGAGGATGCATCCCGTAGGCTAGTCGAGTAAAAACACGTGCGAGGTTTTGTGGGATACGCATGCGCAGGTTTTTTGGGATGCGCATGGCTAGTCGAGCAAAAACACGTGCGAGAGGATGCATCCCGCAGGCTAGTCGAGCAAAAACACGTGCGAGAGGATGCATCCCGCAGGCTAGTCGAGCAAAAACACGTGCGAGAGGATGCATCCCGCAGGCTAGTCGAGCAAAAACACGTGCGAGAGGATGCATCCCGCAGGCTAGTCGAGTAAAAACACGTGCGAGAGGATGAATCCCGCAGCCTAGTCGAGTAAAAACACGTAGGAGAGGATGCATCCCGCAGGCTAGTCGAGCAAAAACACGTGCGAGAGGATGCATCCCGCAGGCTGGTCAAGTAAAAACACGTGCGAGAGGATGAATCCCGCAGGCTAGTCGAGTAAAAACACGTGCGAGAGGATGCATCCCGCAGGCTAGTCGAGCAAAAACACGTGCGAGAGGATGCATCCCGCAGGCTAGTCGAGCAAAAACACGTGCGAGAGGATGCATCCCGCAGGCTAGTCGAGTAAAAACACGTGCGAGAGGATGAATCCCGCAGCCTAGTCGAGTAAAAACACGTGCGAGAGGATGCATCCCGCAGGCTAGTCGAGCAAAAACACGTGCGAGAGGATGCATCCCGCAGGCTAGTCGAGTAAAAACACGTGCGAGGTTTTGTGGGATACGCATGCGCAGGTTTTTTGGGATGCGCATGCGCAGGTTTTTTGGGATGCGCATGGCTAGTCGAGCAAAAACACGTGCGAGAGGATGCATCCCGCAGGCTAGTCGAGCAAAAACACGTGCGAGAGGATGCATCCCGCAGGCTAGTCGAGCAAAAACACGTGCGAGAGGATGCATCCCGCAGGCTAGTCGAGCAAAAACACGTGCGAAAGGATGCATCCCGCAGGCTAGTCGAGTAAAAACACGTGCGAGAGGATGAATCCCGCAGCCTAGTCGAGTAAAAACACGTGCGAGAGGATGCATCCCGCAGGCTAGTCGAGCAAAAACACGTGCGAGAGGATGCATCCCGCAGGCTAGTCAAGTAAAAACACGTGCGAGAGGATGAATCCCGCAGGCTAGTCGAGTAAAAACACGTGCGAGAGGATGCATCCCGCAGGCTAGTCGAGCAAAAACACGTGCGAGAGGATGCATCCCGCAGGCTAGTCGAGCAAAAACACGTGCGAGAGGATGCATCCCGCAGGCTAGTCGAGTAAAAACACGTGCGAGAGGATGAATCCCGCAGCCTAGTCGAGTAAAAACACGTGCGAGAGGATGCATCCCGCAGGCTAGTCGAGCAAAAACACGTGCGAGAGGATGCATCCCGCAGGCTAGTCGAGTAAAAACACGTGCGAGAGGATGAATCCCGCAGGCTAGTCGAGTAAAAACACGTGCGAGAGGATGCATCCCGCAGGCTAGTCGAGCAAAAACACGTGCGAGAGGATGCATCCCGCAGGCTAGTCGAGCAAAAACACGTGCGAGAGGATGCATCCCGCAGGCTAGTCGAGTAAAAACACGTGCGAGAGGATGCATCCCGCAGTCTAGTCGAGTAAAAACACGTGCGAGAGGATGCGTCCCGCAGGCTAGTCGAGTAAAAACACGTGCGAGAGGATGCATCCCGCAGGCTAGTCGAGTAAAAACACGTGCGGCAGGATGCATCCCGCAGGCTAGTCGAGTAAAAACACGTGCGAGAGGATGCATCCCGCAGGCTAGTCGAGTAAAAACACGTGCGAGGATTTGTGGGTTGCGCATGCGCAGGTTTTTTGGGATGCGCATGCGCAGGTTTTTTGGGATGCGCATGGCTAGTCGAGCAAAAACACGTGCGAGAGGATGCATCCCGCAGGCTAGTCGAGTAAAAACACGTGCGAGAGGTTGCATCCCGCATGCTAGTCGAGTAAAAACACGTGCAAGAGGATGCTTCCCGCAGGCTAGTCGAGTAAAAACACGTGCGAGAGGATGCATCCCGCAGGCTAGTCGAGTAAAAACACGTGCGAGAGGATGCGTCCCGCAGGCTAGTCGAGCAAAAACACGTGCGAGAGGATGCATCCCGCAGGCTAGTCGAGTAAAAACACGTGCGAGGTTTTGTGGGATGCGCATGCGCAGGTTTTTTGGGATGCGCATGGCTAGTCGAGCAAAAACACGTGCGAGAGGATGCATCCCGCAGGCTAGTCGAGCAAAAACACGTGCGAGAGGATGCATCCCGCAGGCTAGTCGAGTAAAAACACGTGTGAGAGGATGCATCCCGTAGGCTAGTCGAGTAAAAACACGTGCGAGGTTTTGTGGGATACGCATGCGCAGGTTTTTTGGGATGCGCATGCGCAGGTTTTTTGGGATGCGCATGGCTAGTCGAGCAAAAACACGTGCGAGAGGATGCATCCCGCAGGCTAGTCGAGCAAAAACACGTGCGAGAGGATGCATCCCGCAGGCTAGTCGAGCAAAAACACGTGCGAGAGGATGCATCCCGCAGGCTAGTCGAGTAAAAACACGTGCGAGAGGATGCGTCCCGCAGGCTAGTCGAGCAAAAACACGTGCGAGAGGATGCATCCCGCAGGCTAGTCGAGCAAAAACACGTGCGAGAGGATGCATCCCGCAGGCTAGTCGAGCAAAAACACGTGCGAGAGGATGCATCCCGCAGGCTAGTCGAGTAAAAACACGTGCGAGAGGATGAATCCCGCAGCCTAGTCGAGTAAAAACACGTGCGAGAGGATGCATCCCGCAGGCTAGTCGAGCAAAAACACGTGCGAGAGGATGCATCCCGCAGGCTAGTCGAGTAAAAACACGTGCGAGAGGATGAATCCCGCAGGCTAGTCGAGTAAAAACACGTGCGAGAGGATGCATCCCGCAGGCTAGTCGAGCAAAAACACGTGCGAGAGGATGCATCCCGCAGGCTAGTCGAGCAAAAACACGTGCGAGAGGATGCATCCCGCAGGCTAGTCGAGTAAAAACACGTGCGAGAGGATGAATCCCGCAGCCTAGTCGATTAAAAACACGTGCGAGAGGATGCATCCCGCAGTCTAGTCGAGCAAAAACACGTGCGAGAGGATGCATCCCGCAGGCTAGTCGAGTAAAAACACGTGCGAGAGGATGAATCCCGCAGGCTAGTCGAGTAAAAACACGTGCGAGAGGATGCATCCCGCAGGCTAGTCGAGCAAAAACACGTGCGAGAGGATGCATCCCGCAGGCTAGTCGAGCAAAAACACGTGCGAGAGGATGCATCCCGCAGGCTAGTCGAGTAAAAACACGTGCGAGAGGATGCATCCTGCAGGCTAGTCGAGTAAAAACACGTGCGAGAGGATGCATCCCGCAGGCTAGTCGAGTAAAAACACGTGCGAGAGGATGCATCCCGCAGGCTAGTCGAGTAAAAACACGTGCGAGAGGATGCATGCCGCAGGCTAGACGAGTAAAAACAAGTGCGAGAGGATGCATCCCGCAGGCTAGTCGAGCAAAAACACGTGCGAGAGGATGCATCCCGCAGGCTAGTCGTGTAAAAACACGTGCGAGAGGATGCATCCCGCAGGCTAGTCGAGTAAAAACACGTGCGAGAGGATGCATCCCGCAGGCTAGTCGAGTAAAAACACGTGCGAGAGGATGCATCCCGCAGGCTAGTCGTGTAAGAACACGTGCGAGGTTTTGTGGGATGCGCATGCGCAGGTTTTGTGGGATGCGCATGCGCAGGTTTTTTGGGATGCGCATGCGCAGGTTTTTTGGGATGCGCATGGTTAGTCGAGCAAAAACACGTGCGAGAGGATGCATCCCGCAGGCTAGTCGAGCAAAAACACGTGCGAGAGGATGCATCCCGCAGGCTAGTCGAGCAAAAACACGTGCGAGAGGATGCATCCCGCAGGCTAGTCGAGCAAAAACACGTGCGAGAGGATGCATCCCGCAGGCTAGTCGAGTAAAAACACGTGCGAGAGGATGCGTCCCGCAGGCTAGTCGAGCAAAAACACGTGCGAGAGGATGCATCCCGCAGGCTAGTCGAGCAAAAACACGTGCGAGAGGATGCATCCCGCAGGCTAGTCGAGCAAAAACACGTGCGAGAGGATGCATCCCGCAGGCTAGTCGAGTAAAAACACGTGCGAGAGGATGAATCCCGCAGCCTAGTCGAGTAAAAACACGTGCGAGAGGATGCATCCCGCAGGCTAGTCGAGCAAAAACACGTGCGAGAGGATGCATCCCGCAGGCTAGTCGAGTAAAAACACGTGCGAGAGGATGAATCCCGCAGGCTAGTCGAGTAAAAACACGTGCGAGAGGATGCATCCCGCAGGCTAGTCGAGCAAAAACACGTGCGAGAGGATGCATCCCGCAGGCTAGTCGAGCAAAAACACGTGCGAGAGGATGCATCAAGCAGGCTAGTCGAGTAAAAACACGTGCGAGAGGATGAATCCCGCAGCCTAGTCGATTAAAAACACGTGCGAGAGGATGCATCCCGCAGGCTAGTCGAGCAAAAACACGTGCGAGAGGATGCATCCCGCAGGCTAGTCGAGTAAAAACACGTGCGAGAGGATGAATCCCGCAGGCTAGTCGAGTAAAAACACGTGCGAGAGGATGCATCCCGCAGGCTAGTCGAGCAAAAACACGTGCGAGAGGATGCATCCCGCAGGCTAGTCGAGTAAAAACACGTGCGAGAGGATGCATCCCGCAGGCTAGTCGAGTAAAAACACGTGCGAGAGGATGCATGCCGCAGGCTAGACGAGTAAAAACAAGTGCGAGAGGATGCATCCCGCAGGCTAGTCGAGTAAAAACACGTGCGAGAGGATGCATCCCGCAGGCTAGTCGAGTAAAAACACGTGCGAGAGGATGCATCCAGCAGGCTAGTCGAGTAAAAACACGTGCGAGAGGATGCATCCCGCAGTCTAGTCGAGTAAAAACACGTGCGAGAGGATGCATCCCGCAGGCTAGTCGAGTAAGAACACGTGCGAGAGGATGCACCCCGCAGGCTAGTCGAGTAAAAACACTTGCGAGAGGAGGCGTCCCGCAGGCTAGTCGAGTAAAAACACGTGCGAGAGGATGCATCCCGCAGGCTAGTCGAGTGAAAAACACGTGCGAGAGGATGCATCCCGCAGGCTAGTCGAGTAAGAACACGTGCGAGAGGATGCATTCCGCAGGCTAGTCGAGTAAAAACACGTGCGAGAGGATGCATCCCGCAGGCTAGTCGAGTGAAAAACACGTGCGAGAGGATGCGTCCCGCAGGCTAGTCGAGTGAAAAACACGTGCGAGAGGATGCATCCCGCAGGCTAGTCGAGCAAAAACACGTGCGAGAGGATGCGTCCCGCAGGCTAGTCGAGTGAAAAATACGTGCGAGAGGATGCATCCCGCAGGCTAGTCGAGCAAAAACACGTGCGAGAGAATGCATCCCGCAGGGTAGTCGTGTAATAACACGTGCGAGAGGATGCATCCCGCAGGCTAGTCGAGTAGAAACACGTGCGAGAGGATGCATCCCGCAGGCTAGTCGAGGAAAAACACGTGCGAGAGGATGCATCCCGCAGGCTAGTCGAGTAGAAACAAGTGCGAGAGGATGCATCCCGCAGGCTAGTCGAGTAAAAACACGTGCGAGAGGATGCATCCCGCAGGCTAGTCGAGCAAAAACACGTGCGAGAGGATGCATCCCGCAGGCTACTCGTGTAAATACACGTGCGAGAGGATGCATCCCGCAGGCTAGTCGAGTAGAAACACGTGCGAGAGGATGCATCCCGCAGGCTAGTCGAGTAAAAACACGTGCGAGAGGATGCATCCCGCAGGCTAGTCGAGTAAAAACACGTGCGAGAGGATGCATCCCGCAGGCTAGTCGAGTGAAAAACACGTGCCAGAGGTTGCATCCCGCAGGCTAGTCGAGTAAAAACACGTGCGAGAGGATGCATCCCGCAGGCTAGTCGAGTGAAAAACACGTGCGAGAGGATGCGTCCCGCAGGCTAGTCGAGTAAAAACACGTGCGAGAGGATGCATCCCGCAGGCTAGTCGAGTGAAAAACACGTGCGAGAGGATGCGTCCCGCAGGTTAGTCGAGTAAAAACACGTGCGAGAGGATGCGTCCCGCAGGCTAGTCGAGCAAAAACACGTGCGAGAGGATGCATCCCGCAGGCTAGTCGTGTAAAAACACGTGCGAGAGGATGCGTCCCGCAGGCTAGACGAGTGAAAAACACGTGCGAGAGGATGCGTCCCGCAGACTAGTCGAGTAAAAACACGTGCGAGAGGATGCGTCCCGTAGGCTAGTCGAGCAAAAACACGTGCGAGAGGATGCATCCCGCAGGCTAGTCGTGTAAAAACACGTGCGAGAGGATGCATCCCGCAGGCTAGTCGAGTAAAAACACGTGCGAGAGGATGCATCCCGCAGGCTAGTCGAGTAAAAACACGTGCGAGAGGATGCATCCCGCAGGCTAGTCGTGTAAGAACACGTGCGAGGTTTTGTGGGATGCGCATGCGCAGGTTTTGTGGGATGCGCATGCGCAGGTTTTTTGGGATGCGCATGCGCAGGTTTTTTGGGATGCGCATGCGCAGGTTTTTTGGGATGCGCATGCGCAGGTTTTTTGGGATGCGCATGCGCAGGTTTTTTGGGATGCGCATGCCTAGTCGAGCAAAAACACGTGCGAGACGATGCATCCCGCAGGCTAGTCGAGTAAAAACACGTGCGAGGTTTTGTGGGATACGCATGCGCAGGTTTTTTGGGATGCGCATGCGCAGGTTTTTTGGGATGCGCATGCGCAGGTTTTTTGGGATGCGCATGGCTAGTCGAGCAAAAACACGTGCGAGAGGATGCATCCCGCAGGCTAGTCGAGCAAAAACACGTGCGAGAGGATGCATCCCGCAGGCTAGTCGAGTAAAAACACGTGCGAGAGGATGCGTCCCGCAGGCTAGTCGAGCAAAAACACGTGCGAGAGGATGCATCCCGCAGGCTAGTCGAGCAAAAACACGTGCGAGAGGATGCATCCCGCAGGCTAGTCGAGCAAAAACACGTGCGAGAGAATGCATCCCGCAGGGTAGTCGTGTAATAACACGTGCGAGAGGATGCATCCCGCAGGCTAGTCGAGTAGAAACACGTGCGAGAGGATGCATCCCGCAGGCTAGTCGAGGAAAAACACGTGCGAGAGGATGCATCCCGCAGGCTAGTCGAGTAGAAACACGTGCGAGAGGATGCATCCCGCAGGCTAGTCGAGTAAAAACACGTGCGAGAGGATGCATCCCGCAGGCTAGTCGAGCAAAAACACGTGCGAGAGGATGCATCCCGCAGGCTAGTCGTGTAAATACACGTGCGAGAGGATGCATCCCGCAGGCTAGTCGAGTAGAAACACGTGCGAGAGGATGCATCCCGCAGGCTAGTCGAGTAAAAACACGTGCGAGAGGATGCATCCCGCAGGCTAGTCGAGCAAAAACACGTGCGAGAGGATGCATCCCGCAGGCTAGTCGAGTAAAAACACGTGCGAGAGGATGCATCCCGCAGGCTAGTCGAGTAAAAACACGTGCGAGGATTTGTGGGATGCGCATGCGCAGGTTTTTTGGGATGCGCATGCGCAGGTTTTTTGGGATGCGCATGGCTAGTCGAGCAAAAACACGTGCGAGAGGATGCATCCCGCAGGCTAGTCGAGCAAAAACACGTGCGAGAGGATGCATCCCGCAGGCTAGTCGAGCAAAAACACGTGCGAGAGGATGCATCCCGCAGGCTAGTCGAGCAAAAACACGTGCGAGAGGATGCATCCCGCAGGCTAGTCGAGTAAAAACACGTGCGAGAGGATGCGTCCCGCAGGCTAGTCGAGCAAAAACACGTGCGAGAGGATGCATCCCGCAGGCTAGTCGAGCAAAAACACGTGCGAGAGGATGCATCCCGCAGGCTAGTCGAGCAAAAACACGTGCGAGAGGATGCATCCCGCAGGCTAGTCGAGTAAAAACACGTGCGAGAGGATGAATCCCGCAGCCTAGTCGAGTAAAAACACGTGCGAGAGGATGCATCCCGCAGGCTAGTCGAGCAAAAACACGTGCGAGAGGATGCATCCCGCAGGCTAGTCGAGTAAAAACACGTGCGAGAGGATGAATCCCGCAGGCTAGTCGAGTAAAAACACGTGCGAGAGGATGCATCCCGCAGGCTAGTCGAGCAAAAACACGTGCGAGAGGATGCATCCCGCAGGCTAGTCGAGCAAAAACACGTGCGAGAGGATGCATCAAGCAGGCTAGTCGAGTAAAAACACGTGCGAGAGGATGAATCCCGCAGCCTAGTCGATTAAAAACACGTGCGAGAGGATGCATCCCGCAGGCTAGTCGAGCAAAAACACGTGCGAGAGGATGCATCCCGCAGGCTAGTCGAGTAAAAACACGTGCGAGAGGATGAATCCCGCAGGCTAGTCGAGTAAAAACACGTGCGAGAGGATGCATCCCGCAGGCTAGTCGAGCAAAAACACGTGCGAGAGGATGCATCCCGCAGGCTAGTCGAGCAAAAACACGTGCGAGAGGATGCATCCCGCAGGCTAGTCGAGTAAAAACACGTGCGAGAGGATGCATCCTGCAGGCTAGTCGAGTAAAAACACGTGCGAGAGGATGCATCCCGCAGGCTAGTCGAGTAAAAACACGTGCGAGAGGATGCATCCCGCAGGCTAGTCGAGTAAAAACACGTGCGAGAGGATGCATGCCGCAGGCTAGACGAGTAAAAACAAGTGCGAGAGGATGCATCCCGCAGGCTAGTCGAGTAAAAACACGTGCGAGAGGATGCATCCCGCAGGCTAGTCGAGTAAAAACACGTGCGAGAGGATGCATCCAGCAGGCTAGTCGAGTAAAAACACGTGCGAGAGGATGCATCCCGCAGTCTAGTCGAGTAAAAACACGTGCGAGAGGATGCATCCCGCAGGCTAGTCGAGTAAGAACACGTGCGAGAGGATGCACCCCGCAGGCTAGTCGAGTAAAAACACTTGCGAGAGGAGGCGTCCCGCAGGCTAGTCGAGTAAAAACACGTGCGAGAGGATGCATCCCGCAGGCTAGTCGAGTGAAAAACACGTGCGAGAGGATGCATCCCGTAGGCTAGTCGAGTAAGAACACGTGCGAGAGGATGCATTCCGCAGGCTAGTCGAGTAAAAACACGTGCGAGAGGATGCATCCCGCAGGCTAGTCGAGTGAAAAACACGTGCGAGAGGATGCGTCCCGCAGGCTAGTCGAGTGAAAAACACGTGCGAGAGGATGCATCCCGCAGGCTAGTCGAGCAAAAACACGTGCGAGAGGATGCGTCCCGCAGGCTAGTCGAGTGAAAAATACGTGCGAGAGGATGCATCCCGCAGGCTAGTCGAGCAAAAACACGTGCGAGAGAATGCATCCCGCAGGGTAGTCGTGTAATAACACGTGCGAGAGGATGCATCCCGCAGGCTAGTCGAGTAGAAACACGTGCGAGAGGATGCATCCCGCAGGCTAGTCGAGGAAAAACACGTGCGAGAGGATGCATCCCGCAGGCTAGTCGAGTAGAAACACGTGCGAGAGGATGCATCCCGCAGGCTAGTCGAGTAAAAACACGTGGGAGAGGATGCATCCCGCAGGCTAGTCGAGCAAAAACACGTGCGAGAGGATGCATCCCGCAGGCTACTCGTGTAAATACACGTGCGAGAGGATGCATCCCGCAGGCTAGTCGAGTAGAAACACGTGCGAGAGGATGCATCCCGCAGGCTAGTCGAGTAAAAACACGTGCGAGAGGATGCATCCCGCAGGCTAGTCGAGTAAAAACACGTGCGAGAGGATGCATCCCGCAGGCTAGTCGAGTGAAAAACACGTGCCAGAGGTTGCATCCCGCAGGCTAGTCGAGTAAAAACACGTGCGAGAGGATGCATCCCGCAGGCTAGTCGAGTGAAAAACACGTGCGAGAGGATGCGTCCCGCAGGCTAGTCGAGTAAAAACACGTGCGAGAGGATGCATCCCGCAGGCTAGTCGAGTGAAAAACACGTGCGAGAGGATGCGTCCCGCAGGTTAGTCGAGTAAAAACACGTGCGAGAGGATGCGTCCCGCAGGCTAGTCGAGCAAAAACACGTGCGAGAGGATGCATCCCGCAGGCTAGTCGTGTAAAAACACGTGCGAGAGGATGCGTCCCGCAGGCTAGACGAGTGAAAAACACGTGCGAGAGGATGCGTCCCGCAGACTAGTCGAGTAAAAACACGTGCGAGAGGATGCGTCCCGTAGGCTAGTCGAGCAAAAACACGTGCGAGAGGATGCATCCCGCAGGCTAGTCGTGTAAAAACACGTGCGAGAGGATGCATCCCGCAGGCTAGTCGAGTAAAAACACGTGCGAGAGGATGCATCCCGCAGGCTAGTCGAGTAAAAACACGTGCGAGAGGATGCATCCCGCAGGCTAGTCGTGTAAGAACACGTGCGAGGTTTTGTGGGATGCGCATGCGCAGGTTTTGTGGGATGCGCATGCGCAGGTTTTTTGGGATGCGCATGCGCAGGTTTTTTGGGATGCGCATGCGCAGGTTTTTTGGGATGCGCATGCGCAGGTTTTTTGGGATGCGCATGCCTAGTCGAGCAAAAACACGTGCGAGACGATGCATCCCGCAGGCTAGTCGAGTAAAAACACGTGCGAGGTTTTGTGGGATACGCATGCGCAGGTTTTTTGGGATGCGCATGCGCAGGTTTTTTGGGATGCGCATGGCTAGTCGAGCAAAAACACGTGCGAGAGGATGCATCCCGCAGGCTAGTCGAGCAAAAAACACGTGCGAGAGGATGCATCCCGCAGGCTAGTCGAGTAAAAACACGTGCGAGAGGATGCGTCCCGCAGGCTAGTCGAGCAAAGAACACGTGCGAGAGGATGCATCCCGCAGGCTAGTCGAGCAAAAACACGTGCGAGAGGATGCATCCCGCAGGCTAGTCGAGCAAAAACACGTGCGAGAGAATGCATCCCGCAGGTAGTCGTGTAATAACACGTGCGAGAGGATGCATCCCGCAGGCTAGTCGAGTAGAAACACGTGCGAGAGGATGCATCCCGCAGGCTAGTCGAGGAAAAACACGTGCGAGAGGATGCATCCCGCAGGCTAGTCGAGTAGAAACACGTGCGAGAGGATGCATCCCGCAGGCTAGTCGAGTAAAAACACGTGCGAGAGGATGCATCCCGCAGGCTAGTCGAGCAAAAACACGTGCGAGAGGATGCATCCCGCAGGCTAGTCGTGTAAATACACGTGCGAGAGGATGCATCCCGCAGGCTAGTCGAGTAGAAACACGTGCGAGAGGATGCATCCCGCAGGCTAGTCGAGTAAAAACACGTGCGGAGGATGCATCCCGCAGGCTAGTCGAGCAAAAACACGTGCGAGAGGATGCATCCCGCAGGCTAGTCGAGTAAAAACACGTGCGAGAGGATGCATCCCGCAGGCTAGTCGAGTAAAAACACGTGCGAGGATTTGTGGGATGCGCATGCGCAGGTTTTTTGGGATGCGCATGCGCAGGTTTTTTGGGATGCGCATGGCTAGTCGAGCAAAAACACGTGCGAGAGGATGCATCCCGCAGGCTAGTCGAGCAAAAACACGTGCGAGAGGATGCATCCCGCAGGCTAGTCGAGCAAAAACACGTGCGAGAGGATGCATCCCGCAGGCTAGTCGAGTAAAAACACGTGCGAGAGGATGCGTCCCGCAGGCTAGTCGAGCAAAAACACGTGCGAGAGGATGCATCCCGCAGGCTAGTCGAGCAAAAACACGTGCGAGAGGATGCATCCCGCAGGCTAGTCGAGCAAAAACACGTGCGAGAGGATGCATCCCGCAGGCTAGTCGAGTAAAAACACGTGCGAGAGGATGCATCCCGCAGGCTAGTCGAGCAAAAACACGTGCGAGAGGATGCATCCCGCAGGCTACTCGTGTAAATACACGTGCGAGAGGATGCATCCCGCAGGCTAGTCGAGTAGAAACACGTGCGAGAGGATGCATCCCGCAGGCTAGTCGAGTAAAAACACGTGCGAGAGGATGCATCCCGCAGGCTAGTCGAGTAAAAACACGTGCGAGAGGATGCATCCCGCAGGCTAGTCGAGTGAAAAACACGTGCCAGAGGTTGCATCCCGCAGGCTAGTCGAGTAAAAACACGTGCGAGAGGATGCATCCCGCAGGCTAGTCGAGTAAAAACACGTGCGAGAGGATGCATCCCGCAGGCTAGTCGAGTGAAAAACACGTGCCAGAGGTTGCATCCCGCAGGCTAGTCGAGTAAAAACACGTGCGAGAGGATGCATCCCGCAGGCTAGTCGAGTGAAAAACACGTGCGAGAGGATGCGTCCCGCAGGCTAGTCGAGTAAAAACACGTGCGAGAGGATGCATCCCGCAGGCTAGTCGAGTGAAAAACACGTGCGAGAGGATGCGTCCCGCAGGTTAGTCGAGTAAAAACACGTGCGAGAGGATGCGTCCCGCAGGCTAGTCGAGCAAAAACACGTGCGAGAGGATGCATCCCGCAGGCTAGTCGTGTAAAAACACGTGCGAGAGGATGCGTCCCGCAGGCTAGACGAGTGAAAAACACGTGCGAGAGGATGCGTCCCGCAGACTAGTCGAGTAAAAACACGTGCGAGAGGATGCGTCCCGTAGGCTAGTCGAGCAAAAACACGTGCGAGAGGATGCATCCCGCAGGCTAGTCGTGTAAAAACACGTGCGAGAGGATGCATCCCGCAGGCTAGTCGAGTAAAAACACGTGCGAGAGGATGCATCCCGCAGGCTAGTCGAGTAAAAACACGTGCGAGAGGATGCATCCCGCAGGCTAGTCGTGTAAGAACACGTGCGAGGTTTTGTGGGATGCGCATGCGCAGGTTTTGTGGGATGCGCATGCCCAGGTTTTTTGGGATGCGCATGCGCAGGTTTTTTGGGATGCGCATGCGCAGGTTTTTTGGGATGCGCATGCGCAGGTTTTTTGGGATGCGCATGCCTAGTCGAGCAAAAACACGTGCGAGACGATGCATCCCGCAGGCTAGTCGAGTAAAAACACGTGCGAGGTTTTGTGGGATACGCATGCGCAGGTTTTTTGGGATGCGCATGCGCAGGTTTTTTGGGATGCGCATGGCTAGTCGAGCAAAAACACGTGCGAGAGGATGCATCCCGCAGGCTAGTCGAGCAAAAACACGTGCGAGAGGATGCATCCCGCAGGCTAGTCGAGTAAAAACACGTGCGAGAGGATGCGTCCCGCAGGCTAGTCGAGCAAAAACACGTGCGAGAGGATGCATCCCGCAGGCTAGTCGAGCAAAAACACGTGCGAGAGGATGCATCCCGCAGGCTAGTCGAGCAAAAACACGTGCGAGAGAATGCATCCCGCAGGGTAGTCGTGTAATAACACGTGCGAGAGGATGCATCCCGCAGGCTAGTCGAGTAGAAACACGTGCGAGAGGATGCATCCCGCAGGCTAGTCGAGGAAAAACACGTGCGAGAGGATGCATCCCGCAGGCTAGTCGAGTAGAAACACGTGCGAGAGGATGCATCCCGCAGGCTAGTCGAGTAAAAACACGTGCGAGAGGATGCATCCCGCAGGCTAGTCGAGCAAAAACACGTGCGAGAGGATGCATCCCGCAGGCTAGTCGTGTAAATACACGTGCGAGAGGATGCATCCCGCAGGCTAGTCGAGTAGAAACACGTGCGAGAGGATGCATCCCGCAGGCTAGTCGAGTAAAAACACGTGCGAGAGGATGCATCCCGCAGGCTAGTCGAGCAAAAACACGTGCGAGAGGATGCATCCCGCAGGCTAGTCGAGTAAAAACACGTGCGAGAGGATGCATCCCGCAGGCTAGTCGAGTAAAAACACGTGCGAGGATTTGTGGGATGCGCATGCGCAGGTTTTTTGGGATGCGCATGCGCAGGTTTTTTGGGATGCGCATGGCTAGTCGAGCAAAAACACGTGCGAGAGGATGCATCCCGCAGGCTAGTCGAGCAAAAACACGTGCGAGAGGATGCATCCCGCAGGCTAGTCGAGCAAAAACACGTGCGAGAGGATGCATCCCGCAGGCTAGTCGAGTAAAAACACGTGCGAGAGGATGCGTCCCGCAGGCTAGTCGAGCAAAAACACGTGCGAGAGGATGCATCCCGCAGGCTAGTCGAGCAAAAACACGTGCGAGAGGATGCATCCCGCAGGCTAGTCGAGCAAAAACACGTGCGAGAGGATGCATCCCGCAGGCTAGTCGAGTAAAAACACGTGCGAGAGGATGAATCCCGCAGCCTAGTCGAGTAAAAACACGTGCGAGAGGATGCATCCCGCAGGCTAGTCGAGCAAAAACACGTGCGAGAGGATGCATCCCGCAGGCTAGTCGAGTAAAAACACGTGCGAGAGGATGAATCCCGCAGGCTAGTCGAGTAAAAACACGTGCGAGAGGATGCATCCCGCAGGCTAGTCGAGCAAAAACACGTGCGAGAGGATGCATCCCGCAGGCTAGTCGAGCAAAAACACGTGCGAGAGGATGCATCCCGCAGGCTAGTCGAGTAAAAACACGTGCGAGAGGATGAATCCCGCAGCCTAGTCGATTAAAAACACGTGCGAGAGGATGCATCCCGCAGGCTAGTCGAGCAAAAACACGTGCGAGAGGATGCATCCCGCAGGCTAGTCGAGTAAAAACACGTGCGAGAGGATGAATCCGCAGGCTAGTCGAGTAAAAACACGTGCGAGAGGATGCATCCCGCAGGCTAGTAGTCGAGCAAAAAACACGTGCGAGAGGATGCATCCCGCAGGCTAGTCGAGAAAAAACACGTGCGAGAGGATGCATCCCGCAGGCTAGTCGAGTAAAAACACGTGCGAGAGGATGCATCCTGCAGGCTAGTCGAGTAAAACACGTGCGAGAGGATGCATCCCGCAGGCTAGTCGAGTAAAAACACGTGCGAGAGGTACAGATGCATCCCGCAGGCTAGTCGAGTAAAAACACGTGCGAGAGGATGCATGCCGCAGGCTAGACGAGTAAAAACAAGTGCGAGAGGATGCATCCCGCAGGCTAGTCGAGCAAAAACACGTGCGAGAGGATGCATCCCGCAGGCTAGTCGTGTAAAAACACGTGCGAGAGGATGCATCCCGCAGGCTAGTCGAGTTAAAAACACGTGCGAGAGGATGCATCATCCCGCAGGCTAGTCGAGTAAAAACACGTGCGAGAGGATGCATCCCGCAGGCTAGTCGTGTAAGAACACGTGCGAGGTTTTGTGGATGCGCATGCGCAGGTTTTGTGGATGCGATGCGCAGGTTTTTTGGGATGCGCAGAGCGCAGGTTTTTTGGATGCGCATGGCTAGTCGAGCAAAAACACGTGCGAGAGGATGCATCCCGCAGGCTAGTCGAGCAAAAACACGTGCGAGAGGATGCATCCCGCAGGCTAGTCGAGCAAAAACACGTGCGAGAGGATGCATCCCGCAGGCTAGTCGAGCAAAAACACGTGCGAGAGGATGCATCCCGCAGGCTAGTCGAGTAAAAACACGTGCGAGAGGATGCATCCCGCAGGCTAGTCGAGCTAAAAACACGTGCGAGAGGATGCATCCCGCAGGCTAGTCGAGCAAAAACACGTGCGAGAGGATGCATCCCGCAGGCTAGTCGAGCAAAAACACGTGGCGAGAGATGCATCCCGCAGGCTAGTCGAGTAAAAACACGTGCGAGAGGATGAATCCCGCAGCCTAGTCGAGTAAAACACGTGCGAGAGGATGCATCCCGCAGGCTAGTCGAGTAAAACACGTGCGAGAGGATGAATCCCGCAGGCTAGTCGAGTAAAAACACGTGCGAGAGGATGCATCCCGCAGGCTAGTCGAGCAAAAACACGTGCGAGAGGATGCATCCCGCAGGCTAGTCGAGCAAAAACAGAGGATGCATCAAGCAGGCTAGTCGAGTAAAAACACGTGCGAGAGGATGAATCCCGCAGCCTAGTCGATTAAAAACACGTGCGAGAGGATGCATCCCGCAGGCTAGTCGAGCAAAAACACGTGCGAGAGGATGCATCCCGCAGGCTAGTCGAGTAAAAACACGTGCGAGAGGATGAATCCCGCAGGCTAGTCGAGTAAAAACACGTGCGAGAGGATGCATCCCGCAGGCTAGTCGAGCAAAAACACGTGCGAGAGGATGCATCCCGCAGGCTAGTCGAGCAAAAACACGTGCGAGAGGGTGCATCCCGCAGGCTAGTCGAGTAAAAACACGTGCGAGAGGATGCATCCTGCAGGCTAGTCGAGTAAAAACACGTGCGAGAGGATGCATCCCGCAGGCTAGTCGAGTAAAAACACGTGCGAGAGGATGCATCCCGCAGGCTAGTCGAGTAAAAACACGTGCGAGAGGATGCATGCCGCAGGCTAGACGAGTAAAAACAATTGCGAGAGGATGCATCCCGCAGGCTAGTCGAGTAAAAACACGTGCGAGAGGATGCATCCCGCAGGCTAGTCGAGTAAAAACACGTGCGAGAGGATGCATCCAGCAGGCTAGTCGAGTAAAAACACGTGCGAGAGGATGCATCCCGCAGTCTAGTCGAGTAAAAACACGTGCGAGAGGATGCATCCCGCAGGCTAGTCGAGTAAGAACACGTGCGAGAGGATGCACCCCGCAGGCTAGTCGAGTAAAAACACTTGCGAGAGGAGGCGTCCCGCAGGCTAGTCGAGTAAAAACACGTGCGAGAGGATGCATCCCGCAGGCTAGTCGAGTGAAAAACACGTGCGAGAGGATGCATCCCGCAGGCTAGTCGAGTAAGAACACGTGCGAGAGGATGCATTCCGCAGGCTAGTCGAGTAAAAACACGTGCGAGAGGATGCATCCCGCAGGCTAGTCGAGTGAAAAACACGTGCGAGAGGATGCGTCCCGCAGGCTAGTCGAGTGAAAAACACGTGCGAGAGGATGCATCCCGCAGGCTAGTCGAGCAAAAACACGTGCGAGAGGATGCGTCCCGCAGGCTAGTCGAGTGAAAAATACGTGCGAGAGGATGCATCCCGCAGGCTAGTCGAGCAAAAACACGTGCGAGAGAATGCATCCCGCAGGGTAGTCGTGTAATAACACGTGCGAGAGGATGCATCCCGCAGGCTAGTCGAGTAGAAACACGTGCGAGAGGATGCATCCCGCAGGCTAGTCGAGGAAAAACACGTGCGAGAGGATGCATCCCGCAGGCTAGTCGAGTAGAAACACGTGCGAGAGGATGCATCCCGCAGGCTAGTCGAGTAAAAACACGTGCGAGAGGATGCATCCCGCAGGCTAGTCGAGCAAAAACACGTGCGAGAGGATGCATCCCGCAGGCTACTCGTGTAAATACACGTGCGAGAGGATGCATCCCGCAGGCTAGTCGAGTAGAAACACGTGCGAGAGGATGCATCCCGCAGGCTAGTCGAGTAAAAACACGTGCGAGAGGATGCATCCCGCAGTCTAGTCGAGTAAAAACACGTGCGAGAGGATGCATCCCGCAGGCTAGTCGAGTGAAAAACACGTGCCAGAGGTTGCATCCCGCAGGCTAGTCGAGTAAAAACACGTGCGAGAGGATGCATCCCGCAGGCTAGTCGAGTGAAAAACACGTGCGAGAGGATGCGTCCCGCAGGCTAGTCGAGTAAAAACACGTGCGAGAGGATGCATCCCGCAGGCTAGTCGAGTGAAAAACACGTGCGAGAGGATGCGTCCCGCAGGTTAGTCGAGTAAAAACACGTGCGAGAGGATGCGTCCCGCAGGCTAGTCGAGCAAAAACACGTGCGAGAGGATGCATCCCGCAGGCTATTCGAGCAAAAACACGTGCGAGAGGATGCATCCCGCAGGCTAGTCGAGCAAAAACACGTGCGAGAGGATGCATCCCGCAGGCTAGTCGAGCAAAAACACGTGCGAGAGGATGCATCCCGCAGGCTAGTCGAGTAAAAACACGTGCGAGAGGATGCGTCCCGCAGGCTAGTCGAGCAAAAACACGTGCGAGAGGATGCATCCCGCAGGCTAGTCGAGCAAAAACACGTGCGAGAGGATGCATCCCGCAGGCTAGTCGAGCAAAAAGACGTGCGAGAGGATGCATCCCGCAGGCTAGTCGAGTAAAAACACGTGCGAGAGGATGCATCCCGCAGGCTAGTCGAGTAAAAACACGTGCGAGAGGATGCATCCCGCAGGCTAGTCGAGTAAAAACACGTGCGAGAGGATGCATCCCGCAGGCTAGTCGAGTAAAAACACGTGCGAGATTTTGTGGGATGCGCATGCGCAGGTTTTTTGGGATGCGCATGGCTAGTCGAGCAAAAACACGTGCGAGAGGATGCATCCCGCAGGCTAGTCGAGCAAAAACACGTGCGAGAGGATGCATCCCGCAGGCTAGTCGAGTAAAAACACGTGCGAGAGGATGCATCCCGTAGGCTAGTCGAGTAAAAACACGTGCGAGGTTTTGTGGGATACGCATGCGCAGGTTTTTTGGGATGCGCATGCGCAGGTTTTTTGGGATGCGCATGGCTAGTCGAGCAAAAACACGTGCGAGAGGATGCATCCCGCAGGCTAGTCGAGCAAAAACACGTGCGAGAGGATGCATCCCGCAGGCTAGTCGAGCAAAAACACGTGCGAGAGGATGCATCCCGCAGGCTAGTCGAGCAAAAACACGTGCGAGAGGATGCATCCCGCAGGCTAGTCGAGTAAAAACACGTGCGAGAGGATGCGTCCCGCAGGCTAGTCGAGCAAAAACACGTGCGAGAGGATGCATCCCGCAGGCTAGTCGAGCAAAAACACGTGCGAGAGGATGCATCCCGCAGGCTAGTCGAGCAAAAAGACGTGCGAGAGGATGCATCCCGCAGGCTAGTCGAGTAAAAACACGTGCGAGAGGATGAATCCCGCAGCCTAGTCGAGTAAAAACACGTGCGAGAGGATGCATCCCGCAGGCTAGTCGAGCAAAAACACGTGCGAGAGGATGCATCCCGCAGGCTAGTCGAGTAAAAACACGTGCGAGAGGATGAATCCCGCAGGCTAGTCGAGTAAAAACACGTGCGAGAGGATGCATCCCGCAGGCTAGTCGAGCAAAAACACGTGCGAGAGGATGCATCCCGCAGGCTAGTCGAGCAAAAACACGTGCGAGAGGATGCATCCCGCAGGCTAGTCGAGTAAAAACACGTGCGAGAGGATGAATCCCGCAGCCTAGGCGAGTAAAAACACGTGCGAGAGGATGCATCCCGCAGGCTAGTCGAGCAAAAACACGTGCGAGGGGATGCATCCCGCAGGCTAGTCGAGTAAAAACACGTGCGAGAGGATGAATCCCGCAGGCTAGTCGAGTAAAAACACGTGCGAGAGGATGAATCCCGCAGGCTAGTCGAGTAAAAACACGTGCGAGAGGATGCATCCCGCAGGCTAGTCGAGCAAAAACACGTGCGAGAGGATGCATCCCGCAGGCTAGTCGAGCAAAAACACGTGCGAGAGGATGCATCCCGCAGGCTAGTCGAGTAAAAACACGTGCGAGAGGATGAATCCCGCAGCCTAGGCGAGTAAAAACACGTGCGAGAGGATGCATCCCGCAGGCTAGTCGAGCAAAAACACGTGCGAGAGGATGCATCCCGCAGGCTAGTCGAGTAAAAACACGTGCGAGAGGATGCACCCCGCAGGCTAGTCGAGTAAAAACACTTGCGAGAGGATGCGTCCCGCAGGCTAGTCGAGTAAAAACACGTGCGAGAGGATGCATCCCGCAGGCTAGTCGAGTAAAAACACGTGCGAGAGGATGCATCCCGCAGGCTAGTCGAGTAAAAACACGTGCGAGAGGATGCATCCCGCAGTCTAGTCGAGTAAAAACACGTGCGAGAGGATGCATCCCGCAGGCTAGTCGAGTAAGAACACGTGCGAGAGGATGCACCCCGCAGGCTAGTCGAGTAAAAACACTTGCGAGAGGATGCGTCCCGCAGGCTAGTCGAGTAAAAACACGTGCGAGAGGATGCATCCCGCAGGCTAGTCGAGTGAAAAACACGTGCGAGAGGATGCATCCCGCAGGCTAGTCGAGTAAGAACACGTGCGAGAGGATGCATCCCGCAGGCTAGTCGAGTAAAAACACGTGCGAGAGGATGCATCCCGCAGGCTAGTCGAGTGAAAAACACGTGCGAGAGGATGCGTCCCGCAGGCTAGTCGAGTGAAAAACACGTGCGAGAGGATGCATCCCGCAGGCTAGTCGAGCAAAAACACGTGCGGGAGGATGCGTCCCGCAGGCTAGTCGAGTGAAAAACACGTGCGAGAGGATGCATCCCGCAGGCTAGTCGAGCAAAAACACGTGCGAGAGAATGCATCCCGCAGGGTAGTCGTGTAATAACACGTGCGAGAGGATGCATCCCGCAGGCTAGTCGAGTAGAAACACGTGCGAGAGGATGCATCCCGCAGGCTAGTCGAGGAAAAACACGTGCGAGAGGATGCATCCCGCAGGCTAGTCGAGTAGAAACACGTGCGAGAGGATGCATCCCGCAGGCTAGTCGAGTAAAAACACGTGCGAGAGGATGCATCCCGCAGGCTAGTCGAGCAAAAACACGTGCGAGAGGATGCATCCCGCAGGCTAGTCGTGTAAATACACGTGCGAGAGGATGCATCCCGCAGGCTAGTCGAGTAGAAACACGTGCGAGAGGATGCATCCCGCAGGCTAGTCGAGTAAAAACACGTGCGAGAGGATGCATCCCGCAGGCTAGTCGAGTAAAAACACGTGCGAGAGGATGCATCCCGCAGGCTAGTCGAGTGAAAAACACGTGCCAGAGGATGCATCCCGCAGGCTAGTCGAGTAAAAACACGTGCGAGAGGATGCATCCCGCAGGCTAGTCGAGTGAAAAACACGTGCGAGAGGATGCGTCCCGCAGGCTAGTCGAGTAAAAACACGTGCGAGAGGATGCATCCCGCAGGCTAGTCGAGTGAAAAAGACGTGCGAGAGGATGCGTCCCGCAGGTTAGTCGAGTAAAAACACGTGCGAGAGGATGCGTCCCGCAGGCTAGTCGAGCAAAAACACGTGCGAGAGGATGCATCCCGCAGGCTAGTCGTGTAAAAACACGTGCGAGAGGATGCGTCCCGCAGGCTAGACGAGTGAAAAACACGTGCGAGAGGATGCGTCCCGCAGACTAGTCGAGTAAAAACACGTGCGAGAGGATGCGTCCCGTAGGCTAGTCGAGCAAAAACACGTGCGAGAGGATGCATCCCGCAGGCTAGTCGTGTAAAAACACGTGCGAGAGGATGCATCCCGCAGGCTAGTCGAGTAAAAACACGTGCGAGAGGATGCATCCCGCAGGCTAGTCGAGTAAAAACACGTGCGAGAGGATGCATCCCGCAGGCTAGTCGTGTAAGAACACGTGCGAGGTTTTGTGGGATGCGCATGCGCAGGTTTTGTGGGATGCGCATGCGCAGGTTTTTTGGGATGCGCATGCGCAGGTTTTTTGGGATGCGCATGCCTAGTCGAGCAAAAACACGTGCGAGAGGATGCATCCCGCAGGCTAGTCGAGTAAAAACACGTGCGAGGTTTTGTGGGATACGCATGCGCAGGTTTTTTGGGATGCGCATGCGCAGGTTTTTTGGGATGCGCATGGCTAGTCGAGCAAAAACACGTGCGAGAGGATGCATCCCGCAGGCTAGTCGAGCAAAAACACGTGCGAGAGGATGCATCCCGCAGGCTAGTCGAGTAAAAACACGTGCGAGAGGATGCGTCCCGCAGGCTAGTCGAGCAAAAACACGTGCGAGAGGATGCATCCCGCAGGCTAGTCGAGCAAAAACACGTGCGAGAGGATGCATCCCGCAGGCTAGTCGAGCAAAAACACGTGCGAGAGAATGCATCCCGCAGGGTAGTCGTGTAATAACACGTGCGAGAGGATGCATCCCGCAGGCTAGTCGAGTAGAAACACGTGCGAGAGGATGCATCCCGCAGGCTAGTCGAGGAAAAACACGTGCGAGAGGATGCATCCCGCAGGCTAGTCGAGTAGAAACACGTGCGAGAGGATGCATCCCGCAGGCTAGTCGAGTAAAAACACGTGCGAGAGGATGCATCCCGCAGGCTAGTCGAGCAAAAACACGTGCGAGAGGATGCATCCCGCAGGCTAGTCGTGTAAATACACGTGCGAGAGGATGCATCCCGCAGGCTAGTCGAGTAGAAACACGTGCTAGAGGATGCATCCCGCAGGCTAGTCGAGTAAAAACACGTGCGAGAGGATGCATCCCGCAGGCTAGTCGAGTAAAAACACGTGCGAGAGGATGCATCCCGCAGGCTAGTCGAGTGAAAAACACGTGCCAGAGGATGCATCCCGCAGGCTAGTCGAGTAAAAACACGTGCGAGAGGATGCATCCCGCAGGCTAGTCGAGTGAAAAACACGTGCGAGAGGATGCGTCCCGCAGGCTAGTCGAGTAAAAACACGTGCGAGAGGATGCATCCCGCAGGCTAGTCGAGTGAAAAACACGTGCGAGAGGATGCGTCCCGCAGGTTAGTCGAGTAAAAACACGTGCGAGAGGATGCGTCCCGCAGGCTAGTCGAGCAAAAACACGTGCGAGAGGATGCATCCCGCAGGCTAGTCGTGTAAAAACACGTGCGAGAGGATGCGTCCCGCAGGCTAGACGAGTGAAAAACACGTGCGAGAGGATGCGTCCCGCAGACTAGTCGAGTAAAAACACGTGCGAGAGGATGCGTCCCGCAGGCTAGTCGAGCAAAAACACGTGCGAGAGGATGCATCCCGCAGGCTAGTCGTGTAAAAACACGTGCGAGAGGATGCATCCCGCAGGCTAGTCGAGTAAAAACACGTGCGAGAGGATGCATCCCGTAGGCTAGTCGAGTAAAAACACGTGCGAGGTTTTGTGGGATACGCATGCGCAGGTTTTTTGGGATGCGCATGCGCAGGTTTTTTGGGATGCGCATGGCTAGTCGAGCAAAAACACGTGCGAGAGGATGCATCCCGCAGGCTAGTCGAGCAAAAACACGTGCGAGAGGATGCATCCCGCAGGCTAGTCGAGTAAAAACACGTGCGAGAGGATGCGTCCCGCAGGCTAGTCGAGCAAAAACACGTGCGAGAGGATGCATCCCGTAGGCTAGTCGAGCAAAAACACGTGCGAGAGGATGCATCCCGCAGGCTAGTCGAGCAAAAACACGTGCGAGAGGATGCATCCCGCAGGCTAGTCGAGTAAAAACACGTGCGAGAGGATGAATCCCGCAGCCTAGTCGAGTAAAAACACGTGCGAGAGGATGCATCCCGCAGGCTAGTCGAGCAAAAACACGTGCGAGAGGATGCATCCCGCAGGCTAGTCGAGTAAAAACACGTGCGAGAGGATGCGTCCCGCAGGCTAGTCGAGCAAAAACACGTGCGAGAGGATGCATCCCGCAGGCTAGTCGTGTAATAACACGTGCGAGAGGATGCATCCCGCAGGCTAGTCGAGTAGAAACACGTGCGAGAGGATGCATCCCGCAGGCTAGTCGAGGAAAAACACGTGCGAGAGGATGCATCCCGCAGGCTAGTCGAGTAGAAACACGTGCGAGAGGATGCATCCCGCAGGCTAGTCGAGTAAAAACACGTGCGAGAGGATGCATCCCGCAGGCTAGTCGAGCAAAAACACGTGCGAGAGGATGCATCCCGCAGGCTAGTCGTGTAAATACACGTGCGAGAGGATGCATCCCGCAGGCTAGTCGAGTAGAAACACGTGCGAGAGGATGCATCCCGCAGGCTAGTCGAGTAAAAACACGTGCGAGAGGATGCATCCCGCAGGCTAGTCGAGTAAAAACACGTGCGAGAGGATGCATCCCGCAGGCTAGTCGAGTGAAAAACACGTGCCAGAGGATGCATCCCGCAGGCTAGTCGAGTAAAAACACGTGCGAGAGGATGCATCCCGCAGGCTAGTCGAGTGAAAAACACGTGCGAGAGGATGCGTCCCGCAGGCTAGTCGAGTAAAAACACGTGCGAGAGGATGCATCCCGCAGGCTAGTCGAGTGAAAAAGACGTGCGAGAGGATGCGTCCCGCAGGTTAGTCGAGTAAAAACACGTGCGAGAGGATGCGTCCCGCAGGCTAGTCGAGCAAAAACACGTGCGAGAGGATGCATCCCGCAGGCTAGTCGTGTAAAAACACGTGCGAGAGGATGCGTCCCGCAGGCTAGACGAGTGAAAAACACGTGCGAGAGGATGCGTCCCGCAGACTAGTCGAGTAAAAACACGTGCGAGAGGATGCGTCCCGTAGGCTAGTCGAGCAAAAACACGTGCGAGAGGATGCATCCCGCAGGCTAGTCGTGTAAAAACACGTGCGAGAGGATGCATCCCGCAGGCTAGTCGAGTAAAAACACGTGCGAGAGGATGCATCCCGCAGGCTAGTCGAGTAAAAACACGTGCGAGAGGATGCATCCCGCAGGCTAGTCGTGTAAGAACACGTGCGAGGTTTTGTGGGATGCGCATGCGCAGGTTTTGTGGGATGCGCATGCGCAGGTTTTTTGGGATGCGCATGCGCAGGTTTTTTGGGATGCGCATGCCTAGTCGAGCAAAAACACGTGCGAGAGGATGCATCCCGCAGGCTAGTCGAGTAAAAACACGTGCGAGGTTTTGTGGGATACGCATGCGCAGGTTTTTTGGGATGCGCATGCGCAGGTTTTTTGGGATGCGCATGGCTAGTCGAGCAAAAACACGTGCGAGAGGATGCATCCCGCAGGCTAGTCGAGCAAAAACACGTGCGAGAGGATGCATCCCGCAGGCTAGTCGAGTAAAAACACGTGCGAGAGGATGCGTCCCGCAGGCTAGTCGAGCAAAAACACGTGCGAGAGGATGCATCCCGCAGGCTAGTCGAGCAAAAACACGTGCGAGAGGATGCATCCCGCAGGCTAGTCGAGCAAAAACACGTGCGAGAGAATGCATCCCGCAGGGTAGTCGTGTAATAACACGTGCGAGAGGATGCATCCCGCAGGCTAGTCGAGTAGAAACACGTGCGAGAGGATGCATCCCGCAGGCTAGTCGAGGAAAAACACGTGCGAGAGGATGCATCCCGCAGGCTAGTCGAGTAGAAACACGTGCGAGAGGATGCATCCCGCAGGCTAGTCGAGTAAAAACACGTGCGAGAGGATGCATCCCGCAGGCTAGTCGAGCAAAAACACGTGCGAGAGGATGCATCCCGCAGGCTAGTCGTGTAAATACACGTGCGAGAGGATGCATCCCGCAGGCTAGTCGAGTAGAAACACGTGCTAGAGGATGCATCCCGCAGGCTAGTCGAGTAAAAACACGTGCGAGAGGATGCATCCCGCAGGCTAGTCGAGTAAAAACACGTGCGAGAGGATGCATCCCGCAGGCTAGTCGAGTGAAAAACACGTGCCAGAGGATGCATCCCGCAGGCTAGTCGAGTAAAAACACGTGCGAGAGGATGCATCCCGCAGGCTAGTCGAGTGAAAAACACGTGCGAGAGGATGCGTCCCGCAGGCTAGTCGAGTAAAAACACGTGCGAGAGGATGCATCCCGCAGGCTAGTCGAGTGAAAAACACGTGCGAGAGGATGCGTCCCGCAGGTTAGTCGAGTAAAAACACGTGCGAGAGGATGCGTCCCGCAGGCTAGTCGAGCAAAAACACGTGCGAGAGGATGCATCCCGCAGGCTAGTCGTGTAAAAACACGTGCGAGAGGATGCGTCCCGCAGGCTAGACGAGTGAAAAACACGTGCGAGAGGATGCGTCCCGCAGACTAGTCGAGTAAAAACACGTGCGAGAGGATGCGTCCCGCAGGCTAGTCGAGCAAAAACACGTGCGAGAGGATGCATCCCGCAGGCTAGTCGTGTAAAAACACGTGCGAGAGGATGCATCCCGCAGGCTAGTCGAGTAAAAACACGTGCGAGAGGATGCATCCCGTAGGCTAGTCGAGTAAAAACACGTGCGAGGTTTTGTGGGATACGCATGCGCAGGTTTTTTGGGATGCGCATGCGCAGGTTTTTTGGGATGCGCATGGCTAGTCGAGCAAAAACACGTGCGAGAGGATGCATCCCGCAGGCTAGTCGAGCAAAAACACGTGCGAGAGGATGCATCCCGCAGGCTAGTCGAGTAAAAACACGTGCGAGAGGATGCGTCCCGCAGGCTAGTCGAGCAAAAACACGTGCGAGAGGATGCATCCCGTAGGCTAGTCGAGCAAAAACACGTGCGAGAGGATGCATCCCGCAGGCTAGTCGAGCAAAAACACGTGCGAGAGGATGCATCCCGCAGGCTAGTCGAGTAAAAACACGTGCGAGAGGATGAATCCCGCAGCCTAGTCGAGTAAAAACACGTGCGAGAGGATGCATCCCGCAGGCTAGTCGAGCAAAAACACGTGCGAGAGGATGCATCCCGCAGGCTAGTCGAGCAAAAACACGTGCGAGAGGATGCATCCCGCAGGCTAGTCGAGCAAAAACACGTGCGAGAGGATGCATCCCGCAGGCTAGTCGAGTAAAAACACGTGCGAGAGGATGCATCCCGCAGGCTAGTCGAGTGAAAAACACGTGCGAGAGGATGCGTCCCGCAGGCTAGTCGAGTAAAAACACGTGCGAGAGGATGCATCCCGCAGGCTAGTCGAGTGAAAAACACGTGCGAGAGGATGCGTCCCGCAGGTTAGTCGAGTAAAAACACGTGCGAGAGGATGCGTCCCGCAGGCTAGTCGAGCAAAAACACGTGCGAGAGGATGCATCCCGCAGGCTAGTCGTGTAAAAACACGTGCGAGAGGATGCGTCCCGCAGGCTAGACGAGTGAAAAACACGTGCGAGAGGATGCGTCCCGCAGACTAGTCGAGTAAAAACACGTGCGAGAGGATGCGTCCCGTAGGCTAGTCGAGCAAAAACACGTGCGAGAGGATGCATCCCGCAGGCTAGTCGTGTAAAAACACGTGCGAGAGGATGCATCCCGCAGGCTAGTCGAGTAAAAACACGTGCGAGAGTATGCATCCCGCAGGCTAGTCGAGTAAAAACACGTGCGAGAGGATGCATCCCGCAGGCTAGTCGTGTAAGAACACGTGCGAGGTTTTGTGGGATGCGCATGCGCAGGTTTTGTGGGATGCGCATGCGCAGGTTTTTTGGGATGCGCATGCGCAGGTTTTTTGGGATGCGCATGCGCAGGTTTTTTGGGATGCGCATGCCTAGTCGAGCAAAAACACGTGCGAGAGGATGCATCCCGCAGGCTAGTCGAGTAAAAACACGTGCGAGGTTTTGTGGGATACGCATGCGCAGGTTTTTTGGGATGCGCATGCGCAGGTTTTTTGGGATGCGCATGGCTAGTCGAGCAAAAACACGTGCGAGAGGATGCATCCCGCAGGCTAGTCGAGCAAAAACACGTGCGAGAGGATGCATCCCGCAGGCTAGTCGAGTAAAAACACGTGCGAGAGGATGCGTCCCGCAGGCTAGTCGAGCAAAAACACGTGCGAGAGGATGCATCCCGCAGGCTAGTCGAGCAAAAACACGTGCGAGAGGATGCATCCCGCAGGCTAGTCGAGCAAAAACACGTGCGAGAGAATGCATCCCGCAGGGTAGTCGTGTAATAACACGTGCGAGAGGATGCATCCCGCAGGCTAGTCGAGTAGAAACACGTGCGAGAGGATGCATCCCGCAGGCTAGTCGAGGAAAAACACGTGCGAGAGGATGCATCACGCAGGCTAGTCGAGTAGAAACACGTGCGAGAGGATGCATCCCGCAGGCTAGTCGAGTAAAAACACGTGCGAGAGGATGCATCCCGCAGGCTAGTCGAGCAAAAACACGTGCGAGAGGATGCATCCCGCAGGCTAGTCGTGTAAATACACGTGCGAGAGGATGCATCCCGCAGGCTAGTCGAGTAGAAACACGTGCGAGAGGATGCATCCCGCAGGCTAGTCGAGTAAAAACACGTGCGAGAGGATGCATCCCGCAGGCTAGTCGAGTAAAAACACGTGCGAGAGGATGCATCCCGCAGGCTAGTCGAGTGAAAAACACGTGCCAGAGGATGAATCCCGCAGGCTAGTCGAGTAAAAACACGTGCGAGAGGATGCATCCCGCAGGCTAGTCGAGTGAAAAACACGTGCGAGAGGATGCGTCCCGCAGGCTAGTCGAGTAAAAACACGTGCGAGAGGATGCATCCCGCAGGCTAGTCGAGTGAAAAACACGTGCGAGAGGATGCGTCCCGCAGGTTAGTCGAGTAAAAACACGTGCGAGAGGATGCGTCCCGCAGGCTAGTCGAGCATAAACACGTGCGAGAGGATGCATCCCGCAGGCTAGTCGTGTAAAAACACGTGCGAGAGGATGCGTCCCGCAGGCTAGACGAGTGAAAAACACGTGCGAGAGGATGCGTCCCGCAGACTAGTCGAGTAAAAACACGTGCGAGAGGATGCGTCCCGCAGGCTAGTCGAGCAAAAACACGTGCGAGAGGATGCATCCCGCAGGCTAGTCGTGTAAAAACACGTGCGAGAGGATGCATCCCGCAGGCTAGTCGAGTAAAAACACGTGCGAGAGGATGCATCCCGCAGGCTAGTCGAGTAAAAACACGTGCGAGAGGATGCATCCCGCAGGCTAGTCGTGTAAGAACACGTGCGAGGTTTTGTGGGATGCGCATGCGCAGGTTTTGTGGGATGCGCATGCGCAGGTTTTTTGGGATGCGCATGCGCAGGTTTTTTGGGATGCGCATGCGCAGGTTTTTTGGGATGCGCATGCGCAGGTTTTTTGGGATGCGCATGCCTAGTCGAGCAAAAACACGTGCGAGAGGATGCATCCCGCAGGCTAGTCGAGTAAAAACACGTGCGAGAGGATGCATCCCGTAGGCTAGTCGAGTAAAAACACGTGCGAGGTTTTGTGGGATACGCATGCGCAGGTTTTTTGGGATGCGCATGCGCAGGTTTTTTGGGATGCGCATGGCTAGTCGAGCAAAAACACGTGCGAGAGGATGCATCCCGCAGGCTAGTCGAGCAAAAACACGTGCGAGAGGATGCATCCCGCAGGCTAGTCGAGTAAAAACACGTGCGAGAGGATGCGTCCCGCAGGCTAGTCGAGCAAAAACACGTGCGAGAGGATGCATCCCGTAGGCTAGTCGAGCAAAAACACGTGCGAGAGGATGCATCCCGCAGGCTAGTCGAGCAAAAACACGTGCGAGAGGATGCATCCCGCAGGCTAGTCGAGTAAAAACACGTGCGAGAGGATGAATCCCGCAGCCTAGTCGAGTAAAAACACGTGCGAGAGGATGCATCCCGCAGGCTAGTCGAGCAAAAATACGTGCGAGAGGATGCATCCCGCAGGCTAGTCGAGCAAAAACACGTGCGAGAGGATGCATCCCGCAGGCTAGTCGAGCAAAAACACGTGCGAGAGGATGCATCCCGCAGGCTAGTCGAGTAAAAACACGTGCGAGAGGATGCATCCCGCAGGCTAGTCGAGCAAAAACACGTGCGAGAGGATGCATCCCGCAGGCTAGTCGAGCAAAAACACGTGCGAGAGGATGCATCCCTTAGGCTAGTCGAGTAAAAACACGTGCGAGAGGATGAATCCCGCAGCCTAGTCGAGTAAAAACACGTGCGAGAGGATGCATCCCGCAGGCTAGTCGAGCAAAAACACGTGCGAGAGGATGCATCCCGCAGGCTAGTCGAGTAAAAACACGTGCGAGAGGATGAATCCCGCAGGCTAGTCGAGTAAAAACACGTGCGAGAGGATGCATCCCGCAGGCTAGTCGAGCAAAAACACGTGCGAGAGGATGCATCCCGCAGGCTAGTCGAGCAAAAACACGTGCGAGAGGATGCATCCAGCAGGCTAGTCGAGTAAAAACACGTGCGAGAGGATGCATCCTGCAGGCTAGTCGAGTAAAAACACGTGCGAGAGGATGCATCCCGCAGGCTAGTCGAGTAAAAACACGTGCGAGAGGATGCATCCCGCAGGCTAGTCGAGTAAAAACACGTGCGAGAGGATGCATCCCGCAGGCTAGTCGAGTAAAAACACGTGCGAGAGGATGCATCCCGCAGGCTAGTCGAGTAAAAACACGTGCGAGAGGATGCATCCCGCAGTCTAGTCGAGTAAAAACACGTGCGAGAGGATGCATCCCGCAGGCTAGTCGAGTAAGAACACGTGCGAGAGGATGCACCCCGCAGGCTAGTCGAGTAAAAACACTTGCGAGAGGATGCGTCCCGCAGGCTAGTCGAGTAAAAACACGTGCGAGAGGATGCATCCCGCAGGCTAGGCGAGCAAAAACACGTGCGAGAGGATGCATCCCGCAGGCTAGTCGAGTAAAAACACGTGCGAGAGGATGCATCCCGCAGGCTAGTCGAGTAAAAACACGTGCGAGGATTTGTGGGATGCGCATGCGCAGGTTTTTTGGGATGCGCATGCGCAGGTTTTTTAGGATGCGCATGGCTAGTCGAGCAAAAACACGTGCGAGGGGATGCATCCCGCAGGCTAGTCGAGCAAAAACACGTGCGAGAGGATGCATCCCGCAGGCTAGTCGAGTAAAAACACGTGCGAGAGGTTGCATCCCGCAGGCTAGTCGAGTAAAAACACGTGCAAGAGGATGCTTCCCGCAGGCTAGTCGAGTAAAAACACGTGCGAGAGGATGCATCCCGCAGGCTAGTCGAGTAAAAACACGTGCGAGAGGATGCGTCCCGCAGGCTAGTCGAGCAAAAACACGTGCGAGAGGATGCATCCCGCAGGCTAGTCGAGCAAAAACACGTGCGAGAGGATGCATCCCGCAGGCTAGTCAAGTAAAAACACGTGCGAGAGGATGCATCCCGTAGGCTAGTCGAGCACAAACACGTGCGAGAGGATGCATCCCGCAGGCTAGTCGAGCAAATACACGTGCGAGAGGATGCATCCCGTAGGCTAGTCGAGCAAAAACACGTGCGAGAGGATGCATCCCGCAGGCTAGTCGAGTAAAAACACGTGCGAGAGGATGCATCCCGCAGGCTAGTCGAGTAAAAACACGTGCGCGAGGATGCATCCCGCAGGCTAGTCGAGTAAAAACACGTGCGAGGTTTTGTGGGATACGCATGCGCAGGTTTTTTGGGATGCGCATGCGCAGGTTTTTTGGGATGCGCATGGCTAGTCGAGCAAAAACACGTGCGAGAGGATGCATCCCGCAGGCTAGTCGAGCAAAAACACGTGCGAGAGGATGCATCCCGCAGGCTAGTCGAGCAAAAACACGTGCGAGAGGATGCATCCCGCAGGCTAGTCGAGCAAAAACACGTGCGAGAGGATGCATCCCGCAGGCTAGTCGAGTAAAAACACGTGCGAGAGGATGCGTCCCGCAGGCTAGTCGAGCAAAAACACGTGCGAGAGGATGCGTCCCGCAGGCTAGTCGAGCAAAAACACGTGCGAGAGGATGCATCCCGCAGGCTAGTCGAGCAAAAACACGTGCGAGAGGATGCATCCCGCAGGCTAGTCGAGTAAAAACACGTGCGAGAGGATGAATCCCGCAGCCTAGTCGAGTAAAAACACGTGCGAGAGGATGCATCCCGCAGGCTAGTCGAGCAAAAACACGTGCGAGAGGATGCATCCCGCAGGCTAGTCGAGTAAAAACACGTGCGAGAGGATGAATCCCGCAGGCTAGTCGAGTAAAAACACGTGCGAGAGGATGCATCCCGCAGGCTAGTCGAGCAAAAACACGTGCGAGAGGATGCATCCCGCAGGCTAGTCGAACAAAAACACGTGCGAGAGGATGCATCCCGCAGGCTAGTCGAGTAAAAACACGTGCGAGAGGATGAATCCCGCAGCCTAGTCGAGTAAAAACACGTGCGAGAGGATGCATCCCGCAGGCTAGTCGAGCAAAATAACGTGCGAGAGGATGCATCCCGCAGGCTAGTCGAGTAAAAACACGTGCGAGAGGATGAATCCCGCAGGCTAGTCGAGTAAAAACACGTGCGAGAGGATGCATCCCGCAGGCTAGTCGAGCAAAAACACGTGCGAGAGGATGCATCCCGCAGGCTAGTCGAGCAAAAACACGTGCGAGAGGATGCATCCCGCAGGCTAGTCGAGTAAAAACACGTGCGAGAGGATGCATCCTGCAGGCTAGTCGAGTAAAAACACGTGCGAGAGGATGCATCCCGCAGACTAGTCGAGTAAAAACACGTGCGAGAGGATACATCCCGCAGGCTAGTCGAGTAAAAACACGTGCGAGAGGATGCATGCCGCAGGCTAGACGAGTAAAAACAAGTGCGAGAGGATGCATCCCGCAGGCTAGTCGAGTAAAAACACGTGCGAGAGGATGCATCCCGCAGGCTAGTCGAGTAAAAACACGTGCGAGAGGATGCATCCCGCAGGCTAGTCGAGTAAAAACACGTGCGAGAGGATGCATCCCGCAGTCTAGTCGAGTAAAAACACGTGCGAGAGGATGCATCCCGCAGGCTAGTCGAGTAAGAACACGTGCGAGAGGATGCACCCCGCAAGGCTAGTCGAGTAAAAACACTTGCGAGAGGATGCGTCCCGCAGGCTAGTCGAGTAAAAACACGTGCGAGAGGATGCATCCCGCAGGCTAGTCGAGTGAAAAACACGTGCGAGAGGATGCATCCCGCAGGCTAGTCGAGTAAGAACACGTGCGAGAGGATGCATCCCGCAGGCTAGTCGAGTAAGAACACGTGCGAGAGGATGCATCCCGCAGGCTAGTCGAGTGAAAAACACGTGCGAGAGGATGCGTCCCGCAGGCTAGTCGAGTGAAAAACACGTGCGAGAGGATGCATCCCGCAGGCTAGACGAGCAAAAACACGTGCGAGAGGATGCGTCCCGCAGGCTAGTCGAGTGAAAAACACGTGCGAGAGGATGCATCCCGCAGGCTAGTCGAGCAAAAACACGTGCGAGAGAATGCATCCCGCAGGGTAGTCGTGTAATAACACGTGCGAGAGGATGCATCCCGCAGGCTAGTCGAGTAGAAACACGTGCGAGAGGATGCATCCCGCAGGCTAGTCGAGGAAAAACACGTGCGAGAGGATGCATCCCGCAGGCTAGTCGAGTAGAAACACGTGCGAGAGGATGCATCCCGCAGGCTAGTCGAGTAAAAACACGTGCGAGAGGATGCACCCCGCAGGCTAGTCGAGCAAAAACACGTGCGAGAGGATGCATCCCGCAGGCTAGTCGTGTAAATACACGTGCGAGAGGATGCATCCCGCAGGCTAGTCGAGTAGAAACACGTGCGAGAGGATGCATCCCGCAGGCTAGTCGAGTAAAAACACGTGCGAGAGGATGCATCCCGCAGGCTAGTCGAGTAAAAACACGTGCGAGAGGATGCATCCCGCAGGCTAGTCGAGTGAAAAACACGTGCCAGAGGATGCATCCCGCAAGCTAGTCGAGTAAAAACACGTGCGAGAGGATGCATCCCGCAGGCTAGTCGAGTGAAAAACACGTGCGAGAGGATGCGTCCCGCAGGCTAGTCGAGTAAAAACACGTGCGAGAGGATGCATCCCGCAGGCTAGTCGAGTGAAAAACACGTGCGATAGGATGCGTCCCGCAGGTTAGTCGAGTAAAAACACGTGCGAGAGGATGCGTCCCGCAGGCTAGTCGAGCAAAAACACGTGCGAGAGGATGCATCCCGCAGGCTAGTCGTGTAAAAACACGTGCGAGAGGATGCGTCCCGCAGGCTAGACGAGTGAAAAACACGTGCGAGAGGATGCATCCCGCAGACTAGTCGAGTAAAAACACGTGCGAGAGGATGCGTCCCGCAGGCTAGTCGAGCAAAAACACGTGCGAGAGGATGCATCCCGCAGGCTAGTCGTGTAAAAACACGTGCGACAGGATGCATCCCGCAGGCTAGTCGAGTAGAAACACGTGCGAGAGGATGCATCCCGCAGGCTAGTCGAGTAAAAACACGTGCGAGAGGATGCATCCCGCAGGCTAGTCGAGTAAAAACACGTGCGAGAGGATGCATCCCGCAGGCTAGTCGAGTAAAAACACGTGCGAGGTTTTGTGGGATGCGCATGCGCAGGTTTTGTGGGATGCGCATGCGCAGGTTTTTTGGGATGCGCATGGCTAGTCGAGCAAAAACACGTGCGGGAGGATGCATCCCGCAGGCTAGTCGAGCAAAAACACGTGCGAGAGGATGCTTCCCGCAGGATAGTCGAGTAAAAACACGTGCGAGGTTTTGTGGGATGCGCATGCGCAGGTTTTGTGGGATGCGCATGCGCAGGTTTTTTGGGATGCGCATGCGCAGGTTTTTTGGGATGCGCATGCCTAGTCGAGCAAAAACACGTGCGAGAGGATGCATCCCGTAGGCTAGTCGAGCAAAAACACGTGCGAGAGGATGCATCCCGCAGGCTAGTCGAGTAAAAACACGTGCGAGAGGATGCATCCCGCAGGCTAGTCGAGTAAAAACACGTGTGAGAGGATGCATCCCGCAGGCTAGTCGAGTAAAAACACGTGCGAGGTTTTGTGGGATGCGCATGCGCAGGATTTGTGGGATGCGCATGCGCAGGTTTTTTGGGATGCGCATGGCTAGTCGAGCAAAAACACGTGCGGGAGGATGCATCCCGCAGGCTAGTCGAGCAAAAACACGTGCGAGAGGATGCTTCCCGCAGGCTAGTCGAGTAAAAACACGTGCGAGGTTTTGTGGGATGCGCATGCGCAGGTTTTGTGGGATGCGCATGCGCAGGTTTTTTGGGATGCGCATGCGCAGGTTTTTTGGGATGCGCATGCCTAGTCGAGCAAAAACACGTGCGAGAGGATGCATCCCGTAGGCTAGTCGAGCAAAAACACGTGCGAGAGGATGCATCCCGCAGGCTAGTCGAGTAAAAACAAGTGCGAGGTTTTGTGGGATGCGCATGCGCAGGATTTGTGGGATGCGCATGCGCAGGTTTTTTGGGATGCGCATGGCTAGTCGAGCAAAAACACGTGCGAGAGGATGCATCCCGCAGGCTAGTCGAGCAAAAACACGTGCGAGAGGATGCTTCCCGCAGGCTAGTCGAGTAAAAACACGTGCGAGAGGATGCATCCCGCAGGCTAGTCGAGTAAAAACACGTGCAAGAGGATGCATCCCGCAGGCTAGTCGAGCAAAAACACGTGCGAGAGGATGCATCCCGCAGGCTACTCGAGTAAAAACACGTGCGAGAGGATGCATCCCGCAGGCTAGTCGAGCAAAAACACGTGCGAGAGGATGCATGCCGCAGGCTAGTCGAGCACAAACACGTGCGAGGTTTTGTGGTATGCGCATGCGCAGGTTTTGTGGGATGCGCATGCGCAGGTTTTTTGGAATGCGCATGCGCAGGTTTTTTGGGTTGCGCATGGCTAGTCGAGCAAAAACACGTGCGAGAGGATGCATCCCGCAGGCTAGTCGAGCAAAAACACGTGCGAGAGGATGCTTCCCGCAGGCTAGTCGAGTAAAAACACGTGCGAGAGGATGCATCCCGCAGGCTAGTCGAGTAAAAACACGTGCAAGAGGATGCATCCCGCAGTCTAGTCGAGCAAAAACACGTGCGAGAGGGTGCATCCCGCAGGCTACTCGAGTAAAAACACGTGCGAGAGGATGCATCCCGCTGGCTAGTCGAGCAAAAACACGTGCGAGAGGATGCATCCCGCAGGCTAGTCGAGCACAAACACGTGCGAGGTTTTGTGGGATGCGCATGCGCAGGTTTTTTGGGTTGCGCATGGCTAGTCGAGCAAAAACACGTGCGAGAGGATGCATCCCGCAGGCTAGTCGAGCAAAAACACGTGCGAGAGGATGCATCCCGCAGGCTAGTCGAGCAAAAACACGTGTGAGAGGATGCATCCTGCAGGCTAGTCGAGTAAAAACACGTGCGAGAGGATGCATCCCGCAGGCTAGTCGAGTAAAAACACGTGCGAGAGGATGCATCCCGCAGGCTAGTCGAGTAAAAACACGTGCGAGAGGATGCATCCCGCAGGCTAGTCGAGTAAAAACACGTGCGAGGTTTTGTGGGATGCGCATGCGCAGGTTTTTTGGGATGCGTATGCGCAGGTTTTTTGGGATGCGCATGGCTAGTCGAGCAAAAACCCGTGCGAGAGGATGCATCCCGCAGGGTAGTCGAGTAAAAACACATGCGAGAGGATGCATCCCGCAGGCTAGTCGAGTAAAAACACATGCGAGAGGATGCATCCCGCAGGCTAGTCGAGCAAAAACACGTGCGAGAGGATGCATCCCGCAGGCTAGTCGAGCAAAAACACGTGCGAGAGGATGCATCCCGCAGGCTAGTCGAGCAAAAACACGTGCGAGAGGATGCATCCCGCAGGCTAGTCGAGCAAAAACACGTGCGAGAGGATGCATCCCGCAGACTAGTCGAGTAAAAACACGTGCGAGAGGATGCTTCCCGCAGGCTAGTCGAGTAAAAACACGTGCGAGAGGATGCATCCTGCAGGCTAGTCGAGTAAAAACACGTGCGAGAGGATGCATCCCGCAGGCTAGTCGAGTAAAAACACGTGCGAGAGGATGCATCCCGCAGGCTAGTCGAGTAAAAACACGTGCGAGGTTTTGTTGGATGCGCATGCGCAGGTTTTGTGAGATGCGCATGCGCAGGTTATTTGGGATGCGCATGCGCAGGTTTTTTGTGATGCGCATGCGCAGGTTTTTTGGGATGCGCATGGCTAGTCGAGCAAAAACACGTGCGAGAGGATGCATCCCGCAGGCTAGTCGAGTAAAAACACGTGCGAGAGGATGCATCCCGCAGGCTAGTCGAGTAAAAACACGTGCGAGGTTTTGTGGGATGCGCATGCGCAGGTTTTTTGGGATGCGCATGCGCAGGTTTTTTGATATGCGCATGGCTAGTCGAGCAAAAACACGAGCGAGAGGATGCATCCCGCAGGCTAGTCAAGCAAAAACACGTGCGAGAGGATGCATCCCGCAGGCTAGTCGAGTAAAAACACGTGCGAGAGGATGCATCCCGCAGGCTAGTCGAGTAAAAACACGTGCGAGGATTTGTGGGATGCGCATGCGCAGGTTTTTTGGGATGCGCATGCGCAGGTTTTTTGGGATGCGCATGGCTAGTCGAGCAAAAACACGTGCGAGAGGATGCATCCCGCAGGCTAGTCGAGCAAAAACACGTGCGAGAGGATGCATCCCGCAGGCTAGTCGAGTAAAAACACGTGCGAGAGGTTGCATCCCGCAGGCTAGTCGAGTAAAAACACGTGCAAGAGGATGCTTCCCGCAGGCTAGTCGAGTAAAAACACGTGCGAGAGGATGCATCCCGCAGGCTAGTCGAGTAAAAACACGTGCGAGAGGATGCGTCCCGCAGGCTAGTCGAGCAAAAACACGTGCGAGAGGATGCATCCCGCAGGCTAGTCGAGCAAAAACACGTGCCAGAGGATGCATCCCGCAGGCTAGTCAAGTAAAAACACGTGCGAGAGGATGCATCCCGTAGGCAAGTCGAGCACAAACACGTGCGAGAGGATGCATCCCGCAGGCTAGTCGAGCAAATACACGTGCGAGAGGATGCATCCCGCAGGCTAGTCGAGCAAAAACACGTGCGAGAGGATGCATCCCGCAGGCTAGTCGAGTAAAAACACGTGCGAGAGGATGCATCCCGCAGGCTAGTCGAGTAAAAACACGTGCGAGGTTTTGTGGGATGCGCATGCGCAGGTTTTTTGGGATGCGCATGGCTAGTCGAGCAAAAACACGTGCGAGAGGATGCATCCCGCAGGCTAGTCGAGCAAAAACACGTGCGAGAGGATGCATCCCGCAGGCTAGTCGAGCAAAAACACGTGCGAGAGGATGCATCCCGCAGACTAGTCGAGTAAAAACACGTGCGAGAGGATGCTTCCCGCAGGCTAGTCGAGTAAAAACACGTGCGAGAGGATGCATCCTGCAGGCTAGTCGAGTAAAAACACGTGCGAGAGGATGCATCCCGCAGGCTAGTCGAGTAAAAACACGTGCGAGAGGATGCATCCCGCAGGCTAGTCGAGTAAAAACACGTGCGAGGTTTTGTTGGATGCGCATGCGCAGGTTTTGTGAGATGCGCATGCGCAGGTTATTTGGGATGCGCATGCGCAGGTTTTTTGGGATGCGCATGCGCAGGTTTTTTGGGATGCGCATGCCTAGTCGAGCAAAAACACGTGCGAGAGGATGCATCCCGTAGGCTAGTCGAGCAAAAACACGTGCGAGAGGATGCATCCCGCAGGCTAGTCGAGTAAAAACACGTGCGAGAGGATGCATCCCGCAGGCTAGTCGAGTAAAAACACGTGTGAGAGGATGCATCCCGCAGGCTAGTCGAGTAAAAACACGTGCGAGGTTTTGTGGGATGCGCATGCGCAGGATTTGTGGGATGCGCATGCGCAGGATTTGTGGGATGCGCATGCGCAGGTTTTTTGGGATGCGCATGGCTAGTCGAGCAAAAACACGTGCGAGAGGATGCATCCCGCAGGCTAGTCGAGCAAAAACACGTGCGAGAGGATGCTTCCCGCAGGCTAGTCGAGTAAAAACACGTGCGAGAGGATGCATCCCGCAGGCTAGTCGAGTAAAAACACGTGCAAGAGGATGCATCCCGCAGGCTAGTCGAGCAAAAACACGTGCGAGAGGATGCATCCCGCAGGCTACTCGAGTAAAAACACGTGCGAGAGGATGCATCCCGCAGGCTAGTCGAGCAAAAACACGTGCGAGAGGATGCATGCCGCAGGCTAGTCGAGCACAAACACGTGCGAGGTTTTGTGGTATGCGCATGCGCAGGTTTTGTGGGATGCGCATGCGCAGGTTTTTTGGAATGCGCATGCGCAGGTTTTTTGGGTTGCGCATGGCTATTCGAGCAAAAACACGTGCGAGAGGATGCATCCCGCAGGCTAGTCGAGCAAAAACACGTGCGAGAGGATGCTTCCCGCAGGCTAGTCGAGTAAAAACACGTGCGAGAGGATGCATCCCGCAGGCTAGTCGAGTAAAAACACGTGCAAGAGGATGCATCCCGCAGGCTAGTCGAGCAAAAACACGTGCGAGAGGATGCATCCCGCAGGCTACTCGAGTAAAAACACGTGCGAGAGGATGCATCCCGCTGGCTAGTCGAGCAAAAACACGTGCGAGAGGATGCATCCCGCAGGCTAGTCGAGCAAAAACACGTGCGAGAGGATGCATCCCGCAGGCTAGTCGAGCAAAAACACGTGTGAGAGGATGCATCCCGCAGGCTAGTCGAGTAAAAACACGTGCGAGAGGATGCATCCTGCAGGCTAGTCGAGTAAAAACACGTGCGAGAGGATGCATCCCGCAGGCTAGTCGAGTAAAAACACGTGCGAGAGGATGCATCCCGCAGGCTAGTCGAGTAAAAACACGTGCGAGAGGATGCATCCCGCAGGCTAGTCGAGTAAAAACACGTGCGAGGTTTTGTGGGATGCGCATGCGCAGGTTTTTTGGGATGCGTATGCGCAGGTTTTTTGGGATGCGCATGGCTAGTCGAGCAAAAACCCGTGCGAGAGGATGCATCCCGCAGGGTAGTCGAGTAAAAACACATGCGAGAGGATGCATCCCGCAGGCTAGTCGAGTAAAAACACATGCGAGAGGATGCATCCCGCAGGCTAGTCGAGCAAAAACACGTGCGAGAGGATGCATCCCGCAGGCTAGTCGAGCAAAAACACGTGCGAGAGGATGCATCCCGCAGGCTAGTCGAGCAAAAACACGTGCGAGAGGATGCATCCCGCAGGCTAGTCGAGCAAAAACACGTGCGAGAGGATGCATCCCGCAGACTAGTCGAGTAAAAACACCTGCGAGAGGATGCTTCCCGCAGGCTAGTCGAGTAAAAACACGTGCGAGAGGATGCATCCTGCAGGCTAGTCGAGTAAAAACACGTGCGAGAGGATGCATCCCGCAGGCTAGTCGAGTAAAAACACGTGCGAGAGGATGCATCCCGCAGGCTAGTCGAGTAAAAACACGTGCGAGGTTTTGTTGGATGCGCATGCGCAGGTTTTGTGAGATGCGCATGCGCAGGTTATTTGGGATGCGCATGCGCAGGTTTTTTGGGATGCGCATGCGCAGGTTTTTTGGGATGCGCATGGCTAGTCGAGCAAAAACACGTGCGAGAGGATGCATCCCGCAGGCTAGTCGAGTAAAAACACGTGCGAGAGGATGCATCCCGCAGGCTAGTCGAGTAAAAACACGTGCGAGGTTTTGTGGGATGCGCATGCGCAGGTTTTTTGGGATGCGCATGCGCAGGTTTTTTGATATGCGCATGGCTAGTCGAGCAAAAACACGAGCGAGAGGATGCATCCCGCAGGCTAGTCAAGCAAAAACACGTGCGAGAGGATGCATCCCGCAGGCTAGTCGAGTAAAAACACGTGCGAGAGGATGCATCCCGCAGGCTAGTCGAGTAAAAACACGTGCGAGGATTTGTGGGATGCGCATGCGCAGGTTTTTTGGGATGCGCATGCGCAGGTTTTTTGGGATGCGCATGGCTAGTCGAGCAAAAACACGTGCGAGAGGATGCATCCCGCAGGCTAGTCGAGCAAAAACACGTGCGAGAGGATGCATCCCGCAGGCTAGTCGAGTAAAAACACGTGCGAGAGGTTGCATCCCGCAGGCTAGTCGAGTAAAAACACGTGCAAGAGGATGCTTCCCGCAGGCTAGTCGAGTAAAAACACGTGCAAGAGGATGCATCCCGCAGGCTAGTCAAGTAAAAACACGTGCGAGAGGATGCATCCCGCAGGCTAGTCGAGCAAAAACACGTGCGAGAGGATGCATCCCGCAGGCTAGTCAAGTAAAAACACGTGCGAGAGGATGCATCCCGTAGGCAAGTCGAGCACAAACACGTGCGAGAGGATGCATCCCGCAGGCTAGTCGAGCAAATACACGTGCGAGAGGATGCATCCCGCAGGCTAGTCGAGCAAAAACACGTGCGAGAGGATGCATCCCGCAGGCTAGTCGAGTAAAAACACGTGCGAGAGGATGCATCCCGCAGGCTAGTCGAGTAAAAACACGTGCGAGGTTTTGTGGGATGCGCATGCGCAGGTTTTTTGGGATGCGCATGGCTAGTCGAGCAAAAACACGTGCGAGAGGATGCATCCCGCAGGCTAGTCGAGCAAAAACACGTGCGAGAGGATGCATCCCGCAGGCTAGTCGAGCAAAAACACGTGCGAGAGGATGCATCCCGCAGACTAGTCGAGTAAAAACACGTGCGAGAGGATGCTTCCCGCAGGCTAGTCGAGTAAAAACACGTGCGAGAGGATGCATCCTGCAGGCTAGTCGAGTAAAAACACGTGCGAGAGGATGCATCCCGCAGGCTAGTCGAGTAAAAACACGTGCGAGAGGATGCATCCCGCAGGCTAGTCGAGTAAAAACACGTGCGAGGTTTTGTTGGATGCGCATGCGCAGGTTTTGTGAGATGCGCATGCGCAGGTTATTTGGGATGCGCATGCGCAGGTTTTTTGGGATGCGCATGGCTAGTCGAGCAAAAACACGTGCGAGAGGATGCATCCCGCAGGCTAGTCGAGTAAAAACACGTGCGAGAGGATGCATCCCGCAGGCTAGTCGAGTAAAAACACGTGCGAGGTTTTGTGGGATGCGCATGCGCAGGTTTTTTGGGATGCGCATGCGCAGGTTTTTTGATATGCGCATGGCTAGTCGAGCAAAAACACGAGCGAGAGGATGCATCCCGCAGGCTAGTCAAGCAAAAACACGTGCGAGAGGATGCATCCCGCAGGCTAGTCGAGTAAAAACACGTGCGAGAGGATGCATCCCGCAGGCTAGTCGAGTAAAAACACGTGCGAGGATTTGTGGGATGCGCATGCGCAGGTTTTTTGGGATGCGCATGCGCAGGTTTTTTGGGATGCGCATGGCTAGTCGAGCAAAAACACGTGCGAGAGGATGCATCCCGCAGGATAGTCGAGCAAAAACACGTGCGATAGGATGCGTCCCGCAGGTTAGTCGAGTAAAAACACGTGCGAGAGGATGCGTCCCGCAGGCTAGTCGAGCAAAAACACGTGCGAGAGGATGCATCCCGCAGGCTAGTCGTGTAAAAACACGTGCGAGAGGATGCGTCCCGCAGGCTAGACGAGTGAAAAACACGTGCGAGAGGATGCATCCCGCAGACTAGTCGAGTAAAAACACGTGCGAGAGGATGCGTCCCGCAGGCTAGTCGAGCAAAAACACGTGCGAGAGGATGCATCCCGCAGGCTAGTCGTGTAAAAACACGTGCGACAGGATGCATCCCGCAGGCTAGTCGAGTAGAAACACGTGCGAGAGGATGCATCCCGCAGGCTAGTCGAGCAAAAACACGTGCGAGAGGATGCATCCCGCAGGCTAGTCGTGTAAAAACACGTGCGAGAGGATGCATCCCGCAGGCTAGTCGAGTAAAAACACGTGCGAGGTTTTGTGGGATGCGCATGCGCAGGTTTTTTGGGATGCGCATGGCTAGTCGACCAAAAACACGTGCGAGAGGATGCATCCCGCAGGCTAGTCGAGTAAAAACACGTGCGAGAGGATGCATCCCGCAGGCTAGTCGAGTAAAAACACGTGCGAGGTTTTGTGGGATGCGCATGCGCAGGTTTTTTGGGATGCGCATGCGCAGGTTTTTTGATATGCGCATGGCTAGTCGAGCAAAAACACGAGCGAGAGGATGCATCCCGCAGGCTAGTCAAGCAAAAACACGTGCGAGAGGATGCATCCCGCAGGCTAGTCGAGTAAAAACACGTGCGAGAGGATGCATCCCGCAGGCTAGTCGAGTAAAAACACGTGCGAGGATTTGTGGGATGCGCATGCGCAGGTTTTTTGGGATGCGCATGCGCAGGTTTTTTGGGATGCGCATGGCTAGTCGAGCAAAAACACGTGCGAGAGGATGCATCCCGCAGGATAGTCGAGCAAAAACACGTGCGATAGGATGCGTCCCGCAGGTTAGTCGAGTAAAAACACGTGCGAGAGGATGCGTCCCGCAGGCTAGTCGAGCAAAAACACGTGCGAGAGGATGCATCCCGCAGGCTAGTCGTGTAAAAACACGTGCGAGAGGATGCGTCCCGCAGGCTAGACGAGTGAAAAACACGTGCGAGAGGATGCATCCCGCAGACTAGTCGAGTAAAAACACGTGCGAGAGGATGCGTCCCGCAGGCTAGTCGAGCAAAAACACGTGCGAGAGGATGCATCCCGCAGGCTAGTCGTGTAAAAACACGTGCGACAGGATGCATCCCGCAGGCTAGTCGAGTAGAAACACGTGCGAGAGGATGCATCCCGCAGGCTAGTCGAGTAGAAACACGTGCGAGAGGATGCGTCCCGCAGGCTAGTCGAGTGAAAAACACGTGCGAGAGGATGCATCCCGCAGGCTAGACGAGCAAAAACACGTGCGAGAGGATGCGTCCCGCAGGCTAGTCGAGTGAAAAACACGTGCGAGAGGATGCATCCCGCAGGCTAGTCGAGCAAAAACACGTGCGAGAGAATGCATCCCGCAGGGTAGTCGTGTAATAACACGTGCGAGAGGATGCATCCCGCAGGCTAGTCGAGTAGAAACACGTGCGAGAGGATGCATCCCGCAGGCTAGTCGAGGAAAAACACGTGCGAGAGGATGCATCCCGCAGGCTAGTCGAGTAGAAACACGTGCGAGAGGATGCATCCCGCAGGCTAGTCGAGTAAAAACACGTGCGAGAGGATGCATCCCGCAGGCTAGTCGAGCAAAAACACGTGCGAGAGGATGCATCCCGCAGGCTAGTCGTGTAAATACACGTGCGAGAGGATGCATCCCGCAGGCTAGTCGAGTAGAAACACGTGCGAGAGGATGCATCCCGCAGGCTAGTCGAGTAAAAACACGTGCGAGAGGATGCATCCCGCAGGCTAGTCGAGTAAAAACACGTGCGAGAGGATGCATCCCGCAGGCTAGTCGAGTAAGAACACGTGCGAGAGGATGCACCCCGCAGGCTAGTCGAGTAAAAACACTTGCGAGAGGATGCGTCCCGCAGGCTAGTCGAGTAAAAACACGTGCGAGAGGATGCATCCCGCAGGCTAGTCGAGTAAGAACACGTGCGAGAGGATGCATCCCGCAGGCTAGTCGAGTAAAAACACGTGCGAGAGGATGCATCCCGCAGGCTAGTCGAGTGAAAAACACGTGCGAGAGGATGCGTCCCGCAGGCTAGTCGAGTGAAAAACACGTGCGAGAGGATGCATCCCGCAGGCTAGACGAGCAAAAACACGTGCGAGAGGATGCGTCCCGCAGGCTAGTCGAGTGAAAAACACGTGCGAGAGGATGCATCCCGCAGGCTAGTCGAGCAAAAACACGTGCGAGAGAATGCATCCCGCAGGGTAGTCGTGTAATAACACGTGCGAGAGGATGCATCCCGCAGGCTAGTCGAGTAGAAACACGTGCGAGAGGATGCATCCCGCAGGCTAGTCGAGGAAAAACACGTGCGAGAGGATGCATCCCGCAGGCTAGTCGAGTAGAAACACGTGCGAGAGGATGCATCCCGCAGGCTAGTCGAGTAAAAACACGTGCGAGAGGATGCATCCCGCAGGCTAGTCGAGCAAAAACACGTGCGAGAGGATGCATCCCGCAGGCTAGTCGTGTAAATACACGTGCGAGAGGATGCATCCCGCAGGCTAGTCGAGTAGAAACACGTGCGAGAGGATGCATCCCGCAGGCTAGTCGAGTAAAAACACGTGCGAGAGGATGCATCCCGCAGGCTAGTCGAGTAAAAACACGTGCGAGAGGATGCATCCCGCAGGCTAGTCGAGTGAAAAACACGTGCCAGAGGATGCATCCCGCAAGCTAGTCGAGTAAAAACACGTGCGAGAGGATGCATCCCGCAGGCTAGTCGAGTGAAAAACACGTGCGAGAGGATGCGTCCCGCAGGCTAGTCGAGTAAAAACACGTGCGAGAGGATGCATCCCGCAGGCTAGTCGAGTGAAAAACACGTGCGATAGGATGCGTCCCGCAGGTTAGTCGAGTAAAAACACGTGCGAGAGGATGCGTCCCGCAGGCTAGTCGAGCAAAAACACGTGCGAGAGGATGCATCCCGCAGGCTAGTCGTGTAAAAACACGTGCGAGAGGATGCGTCCCGCAGGCTAGACGAGTGAAAAACACGTGCGAGAGGATGCATCCCGCAGACTAGTCGAGTAAAAACACGTGCGAGAGGATGCGTCCCGCAGGCTAGTCGAGCAAAAACACGTGCGAGAGGATGCATCCCGCAGGCTAGTCGTGTAAAAACACGTGCGACAGGATGCATCCCGCAGGCTAGTCGAGTAGAAACACGTGCGAGAGGATGCATCCCGCAGGCTAGTCGAGTAAAAACACGTGCGAGAGGATGCATCCCGCAGGCTAGTCGAGTAAAAACACGTGCGAGAGGATGCATCCCGCAGGCTAGTCGAGTAAAAACACGTGCGAGGTTTTGTGGGATGCGCATGCGCAGGTTTTGTGGGATGCGCATGCGCAGGTTTTTTGGGATGCGCATGGCTAGTCGAGCAAAAACACGTGCGGGAGGATGCATCCCGCAGGCTAGTCGAGCAAAAACACGTGCGAGAGGATGCTTCCCGCAGGATAGTCGAGTAAAAACACGTGCGAGGTTTTGTGGGATGCGCATGCGCAGGTTTTGTGGGATGCGCATGCGCAGGTTTTTGGGATGCGCATGCGCAGGTTTTTTGGGATGCGCATGCCTAGTCGAGCAAAAACACGTGCGAGAGGATGCATCCCGTAGGCTAGTCGAGCAAAAACACGTGCGAGAGGATGCATCCCGCAGGCTAGTCGAGTAAAAACACGTGCGAGAGGATGCATCCCGCAGGCTAGTCGAGTAAAAACACGTGTGAGAGGATGCATCCCGCAGGCTAGTCGAGTAAAAACACGTGCGAGGTTTTGTGGGATGCGCATGCGCAGGATTTGTGGGATGCGCATGCGCAGGTTTTTTGGGATGCGCATGGCTAGTCGAGCAAAAACACGTGCGGGAGGATGCATCCCGCAGGCTAGTCGAGCAAAGACACGTGCGAGAGGATGCTTCCCGCAGGCTAGTCGAGTAAAAACACGTGCGAGGTTTTGTGGGATGCGCATGCGCAGGTTTTGTGGGATGCGCATGCGCAGGTTTTTTGGGATGCGCATGCGCAGGTTTTTTGGGATGCGCATGCCTAGTCGAGCAAAAACACGTGCGAGAGGATGCATCCCGTAGGCTAGTCGAGCAAAAACACGTGCGAGAGGATGCATCCCGCAGGCTAGTCGAGTAAAAACACGTGCGAGAGGATGCATCCCGCAGGCTAGTCGAGTAAAAACACGTGTGAGAGGATGCATCCCGCAGGCTAGTCGAGTAAAAACACGTGCGAGGTTTTCTGGGATGCGCATGCGCAGGATTTGTGGGATGCGCATGCGCAGGTTTTTTGGGATGCGCATGGCTAGTCGAGCAAAAACACGTGCGAGAGGATGCATCCCGCAGGCTAGTCGAGCAAAAACACGTGCGAGAGGATGCTTCCCGCAGGCTAGTCGAGTAAAAACACGTGCGAGAGGATGCATCCCGCAGGCTAGTCGAGTAAAAAACACGTGCAAGAGGATGCATCCCGCAGGCTAGTCGAGCAAAAACACGTGCGAGAGGATGCATCCCGCAGGCTACTCGAGTAAAAACACGTGCGAGAGGATGCATCCCGCAGGCTAGTCGAGCAAAAACACGTGCGAGAGGATGCATCCCGCAGGCTAGTCGAGCACAAACACGTGCGAGGTTTTGTGGATGCGCATGCGCAGGTTTTGTGGGATGCGCATGCGCAGGTTTTTTGGAATGCGCATGCGCAGGTTTTTTGGGTTGCGCATGGCTAGTCGAGCAAAAACACGTGCGAGAGGATGCATCCCGCAGGCTAGTCGAGCAAAAACACGTGCGAGAGGATGCTTCCCGCAGGCTAGTCGAGTAAAAACACGTGCGAGAGGATGCATCCCGCAGGCTAGTCGAGTAAAAACACGTGCAAGAGGATGCATCCCGCAGGCTAGTCGAGCAAAAACACGTGCGAGAGGATGCATCCCGCAGGCTACTCGAGTAAAAACACGTGCGAGAGGATGCATCCCGCAGGCTAGTCGAGCAAAAACACGTGCGAGAGGATGCATCCCGCAGGCTAGTCGAGCACAAACACGTGCGAGGTTTTGTGGGATGCGCATGCGCAGGTTTTTTGGGTTGCGCATGGCTAGTCGAGCAAAAACACGTGCGAGAGGATGCATCCCGCAGGCTAGTCGAGCAAAAACACGTGCGAGAGGATGCATCCCGCAGGCTAGTCGAGCAAAAACACGTGCGAGAGGATGCATCCCGCAGGCTAGTCGAGCAAAAACACGTGCGAGAGGATGCATCCCGCAGGCTAGTCGAGTAAAAACACGTGCGAGAGGATGCATCCTGCAGGCTAGTCGAGTAAAAACACGTGCGAGAGGATGCATCCCGCAGGCTAGTCGAGTAAAAACACGTGCGAGAGGATGCATCCCGCAGGCTAGTCGAGTAAAAACACGTGCGAGGTTTTGTGGGATGCGCATGCGCAGGCTAGTCGAGTAAAAACACGTGCGAGGTTTTGTGGGATGCGCATGCGCAGGTTTTTTGGGATGCGTATGCGCAGGTTTTTTGGGATGCGCATGGCTAGTCGAGCAAAAACACGTGCGAGAGGATGCATCCCGCAGGGTAGTCGAGTAAAAACACGTGCGAGAGGATGCATCCCGCAGGCTAGTCGAGTAAAAACACATGCGAGAGGATGCATCCCGCAGGCTAGTCGAGTAAAAACACGTGCGAGAGGATGCATCCCGCAGACTAGTCGAGTAAAAACACGTGCGAGAGGATGCTTCCCGCAGGCTAGTCGAGTAAAAACACGTGCGAGAGGATGCATCCTGCAGGCTAGTCGAGTAAAAACACGTGCGAGAGGATGCATCCCGCAGGCTAGTCGAGTAAAAACACGTGCGAGAGGATGCATCCCGCAGGCTAGTCGAGTAAAAACACGTGCGAGGTTTTGTTGGATGCGCATGCGCAGGTTTTGTGAGATGCGCATGCGCAGGTTATTTGGGATGCGCCATGCGCAGGTTTTTTGGGATGCGCATGCGCAGGTTTTTTGGGATGCGCATGGCTAGTCGAGCAAAAACACGCGCGAGAGGATGCATCCCGCAGGCTAGTCGAGTAAAAACACGTGCGAGAGGATGCATCCCGCAGGCTAGTCGAGTAAAAACACGTGCGAGGTTTGTGGGATGCGCATGCGCAGGTTTTTTGGGATGCGCATGCGCAGGTTTTTTGATATGCGCATGGCTAGTCGAGCAAAAACACGAGCGAGAGGATGCATCCCGCAGGCTAGTCAAGCAAAAACACGTGCGAGAGGATGCATCCCGCAGGCTAGTCGAGTAAAAACACGTGCGAGAGGATGCATCCCGCAGGCTAGTCGAGTAAAAACACGTGCGAGAGGATGCATCCCGCAGGCTAGTCGAGTAAAAACACGTGCGAGGTTTTGTGGGATGCGCATGCGCAGGTTTTTTGGGATGCGCATGGCTAGTCGAGCAAAAACACGTGCGAGAGGATGCATCCCGCAGGCTAGTCGAGCAAAAACACGTGCGAGAGGATGCATCCCGCAGACTAGTCGAGTAAAAACACGTGCGAGAGGATGCTTCCCGCAGGCTAGTCGAGCAAAAACACGTGCGAGAGGATGCATCCCGCAGGCTAGTCAAGTAAAAACACGTGCGAGAGGATGCATCCCGTAGGCAAGTCGAGCACAAACACGTGCGAGAGGATGCATCCCGCAGGCTAGTCGAGCAAATACACGTGCGAGAGGATGCATCCCGCAGGCTAGTCGAGCAAAAACACGTGCGAGAGGATGCATCCCGCAGGCTAGTCGAGTAAAAACACGTGCGAGAGGATGCATCCCGCAGGCTAGTCGAGTAAAAACACGTGCGAGGTTTTGTGGGATGCGCATGCGCAGGTTTTTTGGGATGCGCATGGCTAGTCGAGCAAAAACACGTGCGAGAGGATGCATCCCGCAGGCTAGTCGAGCAAAAACACGTGCGAGAGGATGCATCCCGCAGACTAGTCGAGTAAAAACACGTGCGAGAGGATGCTTCCCGCAGGCTAGTCGAGTAAAAACACGTGCGAGAGGATGCATCCTGCAGGCTAGTCGAGTAAAAACACGTGCGAGAGGATGCATCCCGCAGGCTAGTCGAGTAAAAACACGTGCGAGAGGATGCATCCCGCAGGCTAGTCGAGTAAAAACACGTGCGAGGTTTTGTTGGATGCGCATGCGCAGGTTTTGTGAGATGCGCATGCGCAGGTTATTTGGGATGCGCATGCGCAGGTTTTTTGGGATGCGCATGCGCAGGTTTTTTGGGATGCGCATGGCTAGTCGAGCAAAAACACGTGCGAGAGGATGCATCCCGCAGGCTAGTCGAGTAAAAACACGTGCGAGAGGATGCATCCCGCAGGCTAGTCGAGTAAAAACACGTGCGAGGTTTTGTGGGATGCGCATGCGCAGGTTTTTTGGGATGCGCATGCGCAGGTTTTTTGATATGCGCATGGCTAGTCGAGCAAAAACACGAGCGAGAGGATGCATCCCGCAGGCTAGTCAAGCAAAAACACGTGCGAGAGGATGCATCCCGCAGGCTAGTCGAGTAAAAACACGTGCGAGAGGATGCATCCCGGAGGCTAGTCGAGTAAAAACACGTGCGAGGATTTGTGGGATGCGCATGCGCAGGTTTTTTGGGATGCGCATGCGCTGTTTTTTTGGGATGCGCATGGCTAGTCGAGCAAAAACACGTGCGAGAGGATGCATCCCGCAGGATAGTCGAGCAAAAACACGTGCGAGAGGATGCATCCCGCAGGCTAGTCGAGTAAAAACACGTGCGAGAGGTTGCATCCCGCAGGCTAGTCGAGTAAAAACACGTGCAAGAGGATGCTTCCCGCAGGCTAGTCGAGTAAAAACACGTGCGAGAGGATGCATCCCGCAGGCTAGTCGAGTAAAAACACGTGCGAGAGGATGCGTCCCGCAGGCTAGTCGAGCAAAAACACGTGCGAGAGGATGCATCCCGCAGGCTAGTCGAGCAAAAACACGTGCGAGAGGATGCATCCCGCAGGCTAGTCAAGTAAAAACACGTGCGAGAGGATGCATCCCGTAGGCTAGTCGAGCACAAACACGTGCGAGAGGATGCATCCCGCAGGCTAGTCGAGCAAATACACGTGCGAGAGGATGCATCCCGCAGGCTAGTCGAGCAAAAAACACGTGCGAGAGGATGCATCCCGCAGGCTAGTCGAGTAAAAACACGTGCGAGAGGATGCATCCCGCAGGCTAGTCGAGTAAAAACACGTGCGAGGTTTTGTGGGATGCGCATGCGCAGGTTTTTTGGGATGCGCATGGCTAGTCGAGCAAAAACACGTGCGGGAGGATGCATCCCGCAGGCTAGTCGAGCAAAAACACGTGCGAGAGGATGCATCCCGCAGGCTAGTCGAGTAAAAACACGTGCGAGAGGATGCATCCCGCAGGCTAGTCGAGTAAAAACACGTGCGAGAGGTTGCATCCCGCAGGCTAGTCGAGTAAAAACACGTGCAAGAGGATGCTTCCCGCAGGCTAGTCGAGTAAAAACACGTGCGAGAGGATGCATCCCGCAGGCTAGTCGAGTAAAAACACGTGCGAGAGGATGCGTCCCGCAGGCTAGTCGAGCAAAAACACGTGCGAGAGGATGCATCCCGCAGGCTAGTCGAGCAAAAACACGTGCGAGAGGATGCATCCCGCAGGCTAGTCGAGTAAAAACACGTGCGAGAGGATGCATCCGCAGGCTAGTCGAGTAAAAACACGTGCGAGAGGATGCATCCCGCAGGCTAGTCGAGTAAAAACACGTGCGAGGTTTTGTGGGATGCGCATGCGCAGGTTTTTTGGGATGCGTATGCGCAGGTTTTTTGGGATGCGCATGGCTAGTCGAGCAAAAACACGTGCGAGAGGATGCATCCCGCAGGGTAGTCGAGTAAAAACACGTGCGAGAGGATGCATCCCGCAGGCTAGTCGAGTAAAAACACATGCGAGAGGATGCATCCCGCAGGCTAGTCGAGCAAAAACACGTGCGAGAGGATGCATCCCGCAGGCTAGTCGAGCAAAAACACGTGCGAGAGGATGCATCCCGCAGGCTAGTCGAGCAAAAACACGTGCGAGAGGATGCATCCCGCAGGCTAGTCGAGCAAAACACGTGCGAGAGGATGCATCCCGCAGACTAGTCGAGTAAAAACACGTGCGAGAGGATGCTTCCCGCAGGCTAGTCGAGTAAAAACACGTGCGAGAGGATGCATCCTGCAGGCTAGTCGAGTAAAAACACGTGCGAGAGGATGCATCCCGCAGGCTAGTCGAGTAAAAACACGTGCGAGAGATGCATCCCGCAGGCTAGTCGAGTAAAAACACGTGCGAGGTTTTGTTGGATGCGCATGCGCAGGTTTTGTGAGATGCGCATGCGCAGGTTATTTGGGATGCGCATGCGCAGGTTTTTTGGGATGCGCATGCGCAGGTTTTTTGGGATGCGCATGGCTAGTCGAGCAAAAACACGTGCGAGAGGATGCATCCCGCAGGCTAGTCGAGTAAAAACACGTGCGAGAGGATGCATCCCGCAGGCTAGTCGAGTAAAAACACGTGCGAGGTTTTGTGGGATGCGCATGCGCAGGTTTTTTGGGTGCGCATGCGCAGGTTTTTTGATATGCGCATGGCTAGTCGAGCAAAAACACGAGCGAGAGGATGCATCCCGCAGGCTAGTCAAGCAAAAAACACGTGCGAGAGGATGCATCCCGCAGGCTAGTCGAGTAAAAACACGTGCGAGAGGATGCATCCCGCAGGCTAGTCGAGTAAAAACACGTGCGAGGATTTGTGGGATGCGCATGCGCAGGTTTTTTGGGATGCGCATGCGCAGGTTTTTTGGGATGCGCATGGCTAGTCGAGCAAAAACACGTGCGAGAGGATGCATCCCGCAGGCTAGTCGAGCAAAAACACGTGCGAGAGGATGCATCCCGCAGGCTAGTCGAGTAAAAACACGTGCGAGAGGTTGCATCCCGCAGGCTAGTCGAGTAAAAACACGTGCAAGAGGATGCTTCCCGCAGGCTAGTCGAGTAAAAACACGTGCGAGAGGATGCATCCCGCAGGCTAGTCGAGTAAAAACACGTGCAAGAGGATGCTTCCCGCAGGCTAGTCGAGTAAAAACACGTGCGAGAGGATGCATCCCGCAGACTAGTCGAGTAAAAACACGTGCGAGAGGATGCTTCCCGCAGGCTAGTCGAGTAAAAACACGTGCGAGAGGATGCATCCTGCAGGCTAGTCGAGTAAAAACACGTGCGAGAGGATGCATCCCGCAGGCTAGTCGAGTAAAAACACGTGCGAGAGGATGCATCCCGCAGGCTAGTCGAGTAAAAACACGTGCGAGGTTTTGTTGGATGCGCATGCGCAGGTTTTGTGAGATGCGCATGCGCAGGTTATTTGGGATGCGCATGCGCAGGTTTTTTGGGATGCGCATGCGCAGGTTTTTTGGGATGCGCATGGCTAGTCGAGCAAAAACACGTGCGAGAGGATGCATCCCGCAGGCTAGTCGAGTAAAAACACGTGCGAGAGGATGCATCCCGCAGGCTAGTCGAGTAAAAACACGTGCGAGGTTTTGTGGGATGCGCATGCGCAGGTTTTTTGGATGCGCATGCGCAGGTTTTTTGATATGCGCATGGCTAGTCGAGCAAAAACACGAGCGAGAGGATGCATCCCGCAGGCTAGTCAAGCAAAAACACGTGCGAGAGGATGCATCCCGCAGGCTAGTCGAGTAAAAACACGTGCGAGAGGATGCATCCCGCAGGCTAGTCGAGTAAAAACACGTGCGAGGATTTGTGGGATGCGCATGCGCAGGTTTTTTGGGATGCGCATGCGCAGGTTTTTTGGGATGCGCATGGCTAGTCGAGCAAAAACACGTGCGAGAGGATGCATCCCGCAGGCTAGTGGAGCAAAAACACGTGCGAGAGGATGCATCCCGCAGGCTAGTCGAGTAAAAACACGTGCGAGAGGTTGCATCCCGCAGGCTAGTCGAGTAAAAACACGTGCAAGAGGATGCTTCCCGCAGGCTAGTCGAGTAAAAACACGTGCGAGAGGATGCATCCCGCAGGCTAGTCGAGTAAAAACACGTGCGAGAGGATGCGTCCCGCAGGCCTAGTCGAGCAAAAACACGTGCGAGAGGATGCATCCCGCAGGCTAGTCGAGCAAAAACACGTGCGAGAGGATGCATCCCGCAGGCTAGTCAAGTAAAAACACGTACGAGAGGATGCATCCCGTAGGCAAGTCGAGCACAAACACGTGCGAGAGGATGCATCCCGCAGGCTAGTCGAGCAAATACACGTGCGAGAGGATGCACCCCGCAGGCTAGTCGAGCAAAAACACGTGCGAGAGGATGCATCCCGCAGGCTAGTCGAGTAAAAACACGTGCGAGAGGATGCATCCCGCAGGCTAGTCGAGTAAAAACACGTGCGAGGTTTTGTGGGATGCGCATGCGCAGGTTTTTTGGATGCGTATGCGCAGGTTTTTTGGGATGCGCATGGCTAGTCGAGCAAAAACACGTGCGGGAGGATGCATCCCGCAGGCTAGTCGAGCAAAAACACGTGCGAGAGGATGCATCCCGCAGGCTAGTCGAGTAAAAACACGTGCGAGAGGATGCATCCCGCAGGCTAGTCGAGTAAAAAACACGTGCGAGGTTTTGTGGGATGCGCATGCGCAGGTTTTTTGGGATGCGCATGGCTAGTCGAGCAAAAACACGTGCGGGAGGATGCATCCCGCAGGCTAGTCGAGCAAAAACACGTGCGAGAGGATGCATCCCGCAGGCTAGTCGAGTAAAAACACGTGCGAGAGGATGCATCCCGCAGGCTAGTCGAGTAAAAACACGTGCGAGAGGTTGCATCCCGCAGGCTAGTCGAGTAAAAACACGTGCAAGAGGATGCTTCCCGCAGGCTAGTCGAGTAAAAACACGTGCGAGAGGATGCATCCCGCAGGCTAGTCGAGTAAAAACACGTGCGAGAGGATGCGTCCCGCAGCTAGTCGAGCAAAAACACGTGCGAGAGGATGCATCCCGCAGGCTAGTCGAGCAAAAAACACGTGCGAGAGGATGCATCCCGCAGGCTAGTCGAGTAAAAACACGTGCGAGAGGATGCATCCCGCAGGCTAGTCGAGTAAAAACACGTGCGAGAGGATGCATCCCGCAGGCTAGTCGAGTAAAAACACGTGCGAGGTTTTGTGGGATGCGCATGCGCAGGTTTTTTGGGATGCGTATGCGCAGGTTTTTTGGGATGCGCATGGCTAGTCGAGCAAAAACACGTGCGAGAGGATGCATCCCGCAGGGTAGTCGAGTAAAAACACGTGCGAGAGGATGCATCCCGCAGGCTAGTCGAGTAAAAACACATGCGAGAGGATGCATCCCGCAGGCTAGTCGAGCAAAAACACGTGCGAGAGGATGCATCCCGCAGGCTAGTCGAGCAAAAACACGTGCGAGAGGATGCATCCCGCAGGCTAGTCGAGCAAAAACACGTGCGAGAGGATGCATCCCGCAGGCTAGTCGAGCAAAAACACGTGCGAGAGGATGCATCCCGCAGACTAGTCGAGTAAAAACACGTGCGAGAGGATGCTTCCCGCAGGCTAGTCGAGTAAAAACACGTGCGAGAGGATGCATCCTGCAGGCTAGTCGAGTAAAAACACGTGCGAGAGGATGCATCCCGCAGGCTAGTCGAGTAAAAACACGTGCGAGAGGATGCATCCCGCAGGCTAGTCGAGTAAAAACACGTGCGAGGTTTTGTTGGATGCGCATGCGCAGGTTTTGTGAGATGCGCATGCGCAGGTTATTTGGGATGCGCATGCGCAGGTTTTTTGGGATGCGCATGCGCAGGTTTTTTGGGATGCGCATGGCTAGTCGAGCAAAAACACGTGCGAGAGGATGCATCCCGCAGGCTAGTCGAGTAAAAACACGTGCGAGAGGATGCATCCCGCAGGCTAGTCGAGTAAAAACACGTGCGAGGTTTTGTGGGATGCGCATGCGCAGGTTTTTTGGGATGCGCATGCGCAGGTTTTTTGATATGCGCATGGCTAGTCGAGCAAAAACACGAGCGAGAGGATGCATCCCGCAGGCTAGTCAAGCAAAAACACGTGCGAGAGGATGCATCCCGCAGGCTAGTCGAGTAAAAACACGTGCGAGAGGATGCATCCCGCAGGCTAGTCGAGTAAAAACACGTGCGAGGATTTGTGGGATGCGCATGCGCAGGTTTTTTGGGATGCGCATGCGCAGGTTTTTTGGGATGCGCATGGCTAGTCGAGCAAAAACACGTGCGAGAGGATGCATCCCGCAGGCTAGTCGAGCAAAAACACGTGCGAGAGGATGCATCCCGCAGGCTAGTCGAGTAAAAACACGTGCGAGAGGTTGCATCCCGCAGGCTAGTCGAGTAAAAACACGTGCAAGAGGATGCTTCCCGCAGGCTAGTCGAGTAAAAACACGTGCGAGAGGATGCATCCCGCAGGCTAGTCGAGTAAAAACACGTGCGAGAGGATGCGTCCCGCAGGCTAGTCGAGCAAAAACACGTGCGAGAGGATGCATCCCGCAGGCTAGTCGAGCAAAAACACGTGCGAGAGGATGCATCCCGCAGGCTAGTCAAGTAAAAACACGTGCGAGAGGATGCATCCCGTAGGCTAGTCGAGCACAAACACGTGCGAGAGGATGCATCCCGCAGGCTAGTCGAGCAAATACACGTGCGAGAGGATGCATCCCGCAGGCTAGTCGAGCAAAAACACGTGCGAGAGGATGCATCCCGCAGGCTAGTCGAGTAAAAACACGTGCGAGAGGATGCATCCCGCAGGCTAGTCGAGTAAAAACACGTGCGAGGTTTTGTGGGATTCGCATGCGCAGGTTTTTTGGGATGCGCATGCGCAGGTTTTTTGGGATGCGCATGGCTAGTCGAGCAAAAACACGTGCGAGAGGATGCATCCCGCAGGCTAGTCGAGTAAAAACACGTGCGAGAGGATGCATCCCGCAGGCTAGTCGAGTAAAAACACGTGCGAGGTTTTGTGGGATGCGCATGCGCAGGTTTTTTGGGATGCGCATGCGCAGGTTTTTTGATATGCGCATGGCTAGTCGAGCAAAAACACGAGCGAGAGGATGCATCCCGCAGGCTAGTCAAGCAAAAACACGTGCGAGAGGATGCATCCCGCAGGCTAGTCGAGTAAAAACACGTGCGAGAGGATGCATCCCGCAGGCTAGTCGAGTAAAAACACGTGCGAGGATTTGTGGGATGTGCATGCGCAGGTTTTTTGGGATGCGCATGCGCAGGTTTTTTGGGATGCGCATGGCTAGTCGAGCAAAAACACGTGCGAGAGGATGCATCCCGCAGGCTAGTCGAGCAAAAACACGTGCGAGAGGATGCATCCCGCAGGCTAGTCGAGTAAAAACACGTGCGAGAGGTTGCATCCCGAAGGCTAGTCGAGTAAAAACACTTGCAAGAGGATGCTTCCCGCAGGCTAGTCGAGTAAAAACACGTGCGAGAGGATGCATCCCGCAGGCTAGTCGAGCAAAAACACGTGCGAGAGGATGCATCCCGCAGGCTAGTCGAGTAAAAACACGTGCGAGAGGTTGCATCCCGCAGGCTAGTCGAGTAAAAACACGTGCAAGAGGATGCTTCCCGCAGGCTAGTCGAGTAAAAACACGTGCGAGAGGATGCATCCCGCAGGCTAGTCGAGTAAAAACACGTGCGAGAGGATGCGTCCCGCAGGCTAGTCGAGCAAAAACACGTGCGAGAGGATGCATCCCGCAGGCTAGTCGAGCAAAAACACGTGCGAGAGGATGCATCCCGCAGGCTAGTCAAGTAAAAACACGTGCGAGAGGATGCATCCCGTAGGCTAGTCGAGCACAAACACGTGCGAGAGGATGCATCCCGCAGGCTAGTCGAGCAAATACACGTGCGAGAGGATGCATCCCGCAGGCTAGTCGAGCAAAAACACGTGCGAGAGGATGCATCCCGCAGGCTAGTCGAGTAAAAACACGTGCGAGAGGATGCATCCCGCAGGCTAGTCGAGTAAAAACACGTGCGAGGTTTTGTGGGATGCGCATGCGCAGGTTTTTTGGGATGCGCATGCGCAGGTTTTTTGGGATGCGCATGGCTAGTCGAGCAAAAACACGTGCGAGAGGATGCATCCCGCAGGCTAGTCGAGTAAAAACACGTGCGAGAGGATGCATCCCGCAGGCTAGTCGAGTAAAAACACGTGCGAGGTTTTGTGGGATGCGCATGCGCAGGTTTTTTGGGATGCGCATGCGCAGGTTTTTTGATATGCGCATGGCTAGTCGAGCAAAAACACGAGCGAGAGGATGCATCCCGCAGGCTAGTCAAGCAAAAACACGTGCGAGAGGATGCATCCCGCAGGCTAGTCGAGTAAAAACACGTGCGAGAGGATGCATCCCGCAGGCTAGTCGAGTAAAAACACGTGCGAGGATTTGTGGGATGTGCATGCGCAGGTTTTTTGGGATGCGCATGCGCAGGTTTTTTGGGATGCGCATGGCTAGTCGAGCAAAAACACGTGCGAGAGGATGCATCCCGCAGGCTAGTCGAGCAAAAACACGTGCGAGAGGATGCATCCCGCAGGCTAGTCGAGTAAAAACACGTGCGAGAGGTTGCATCCCGCAGGCTAGTCGAGTAAAAACACTTGCAAGAGGATGCTTCCCGCAGGCTAGTCGAGTAAAAACACGTGCGAGAGGATGCATCCCGCAGGCTAGTCGAGTAAAAACACGTGCGAGAGGATGCGTCCCGCAGGCTAGTCGAGCAAAAACACGTGCGAGAGGATGCATCCCGCAGGCTAGTCGAGTAAAAACACGTGCGAGAGGATGCATCCCGCAGGCTAGTCGAGTAAAAACACGTGCGAGAGGATGCATCCCGCAGGCTAGTCGAGTAAAAACACGTGCGAGGTTTTGTGGGATGCGCATGCGCAGGTTTTTTGGGATGCGCATGGCTAGTCGAGCAAAAACACATGCGAGAGGATGCATCCCGCAGGCTAGTCGAGCAAAAACACGTGCGAGAGGATGCATCCCGCAGGCTAGTCGAGCAAAAACACGTGCGAGAGGATGCATCCCGCAGGCTAGTCGAGCAAAAACACGTGCGAGAGGATGCATCCCGCAGGCTAGTCGAGTAAAAACACGTGCGAGAGGTTGCATCCCGCAGGCTAGTCGAGTAAAAACACGTGCAGGAGGATGCTTCCCGCAGGCTAGTCGAGTAAAAACACGTGCGAGAGGATGCATCCCGCAGGCTAGTCGAGTAAAAACACGTGCGAGAGGATGCGTCCCGCAGGCTAGTCAAGCAAAAACACGTGCGAGAGGATGCATCCCGCAGGCTAGTCGAGTAAAAACACGTGCGAGGTTTTGTGGGATGCGCATGCGCAGGTTTTTTGGGATGCGCATGGCTAGTCGAGCAAAAACACGTGCGAGAGGATGCATCCCGCAGGCTAGTCGAGCAAAAACACGTGTGAGAGGATGCATCCCGCAGGCTAGTCGAGTAAAAACACGTGCGAGAGGATGCATCCCGCAGGCTAGTCGAGTAAAAACACGTGCGAGGTTTTGTGGGATACGCATGCGCAGGTTTTTTGGGATGCGCATGCGCAGGTTTTTTGGGATGCGCATGGCTAGTCGAGCAAAAACACGTGCGAGAGGATGCATCCCGCAGGCTAGTCGAGCAAAAACACGTGCGAGAGGATGCATCCCGCAGGCTAGTCGAGTAAAAACACGTGCGAGAGGATGCAACCCGCAGGCTAGTCGAGTAAAAACACGTGCGAGAGGTTGCATCCCGCAGGCTAGTCGAGTAAAAACACGTGCAAGAGGATGCTTCCCGCAGGCTAGTCGAGTAAAAACACGTGCGAGAGGATGCATCCCGCAGGCTAGTCGAGTAAAAACACGTGCGAGAGGATGCATCCCGCAGGCTAGTCGAGTAAAAACACGTGCGAGAGGATGCATCCTGCAGGCTAGTCGAGTAAAAACACGTGCGAGAGGATGCATCCCGCAGGCTAGTCGAGTAAAAACACGTGCGAGAGGATGCATCCCGCAGGCTAGTCGAGTAAAAACACGTGCGAGAGGATGCATCCCGCAGGCTAGTCGAGTAAAAACACGTGCGAGGTTTTGTGGGATGCGCATGCGCAGGTTTTTTGGGATGCGTATGCGCAGGTTTTTTGGGATGCGCATGGCTAGTCGAGCAAAAACACGTGCGAGAGGATGCATCCCGCAGGGTAGTCGAGTAAAAACACGTGCGAGAGGATGCATCCCGCAGGCTAGTCGAGTAAAAACACATGCGAGAGGATGCATCCCGCAGGCTAGTCGAGCAAAAACACGTGCGAGAGGATGCATCCCGCAGGCTAGTCGAGCAAAAACACGTGCGAGAGGATGCATCCCGCAGGCTAGTCGAGCAAAAACACGTGCGAGAGGATGCATCCCGCAGGCTAGTCGAGTAAAAACACGTGCGAGAGGTTGCATCCCGCAGGCTAGTCGAGTAAAAACACGTGCAAGAGGATGCTTCCCGCAGGCTAGTCGAGTAAAAACACGTGCGAGAGGATGCATCCCGCAGGCTAGTCGAGTAAAAACACGTGCGAGAGGATGCGTCCCGCAGGCTAGTCGAGCAAAAACACGTGCGAGAGGATGCATCCCGCAGGGTAGTCGAGTAAAAACACGTGCGAGAGGATGCATCCCGCAGGCTAGTCGAGTAAAAACACATGCGAGAGGATGCATCCCGCAGGCTAGTCGAGCAAAAACACGTGCGAGAGGATGCATCCCGCAGGCTAGTCGAGCAAAAACACGTGCGAGAGGATGCATCCCGCAGGCTAGTCGAGCAAAAACACGTGCGAGAGGATGCATCCCGCAGGCTAGTCGAGCAAAAACACGTGCGAGGGGATGCATCCCGCAGACTAGTCGAGTAAAAACACGTGCGAGAGGATGCTTCCCGCAGGCTAGTCGAGTAAAAACACGTGCGAGAGGATGCATCCTGCAGGCTAGTCGAGTAAAAACATGTGCGAGAGGATGCATCCCGCAGGCTAGTCGAGTAAAAACACGTGCGAGAGGATGCATCCCGCAGGCTAGTCGAGTAAAAACACGTGCGAGGTTTTGTTGGATGCGCATGCGCAGGTTTTGTGAGATGCGCATTCGCAGGTTATTTGGGATGAGCATGCGCAGGTTTTTTGGGATGCGCATGCGCAGGTTTTTTGGGATGCGCATGGCTAGTCGAGCAAAAACACGTGCGAGAGGATGCATCCCGCAGGCTAGTCGAGTAAAAACACGTGCGAGAGGATGCATCCCGCAGGCTAGTCGAGTAAAAACACGTGCGAGGTTTTGTGGGATGCGCATGCGCAGGTTTTTTGGGATGCGCATGCGCAGGTTTTTTGATATGCGCATGGCTAGTCGAGCAAAAACACGAGCGAGAGGATGCATCCCGCTGGCTAGTCAAGCAAAAACACGTGCGAGAGGATGCATCCCGCAGGCTAGTCGAGTAAAAACACGTGCGAGAGGATGCATCCCGCAGGCTAGTCGAGTAAAAACACGTGCGAGGATTTGTGGGATGCGCATGCGCAGGTTTTTTGGGATGCGCATGCGCAGGTTTTTTGGGATGCGCATGCGCAGGTTTTTTGGGATGCGCATGGCTAGTCGAGCAAAAACACGTGCGAGAGGATGCATCCCGCAGGCTAGTCGAGCAAAAACACGTGCGAGAGGATGCATCCCGCAGGCTAGTCGAGTAAAAACACGTGCGAGAGGTTGCATCCCGCAGGCTAGTCGAGTAAAAACACGTGCAAGAGGATGCTTCCGGCAGGCTAGTCGAGCAAAAACACGTGCGAGAGGATGCATCCCGCAGGCTAGTCAAGTAAAAACACGTGCGAGAGGATGCATCCCGTAGGCTAGTCGAGCACAAACACGTGCGAGTGGATGCATCCCGCAGGCTAGTCGAGCAAATACACGTGCGAGAGGATGCATCCCGCAGGCTAGTCGAGCAAAAACACGTGCGAGAGGATGCATCCCGCAGGCTAGTCGAGTAAAAACACGTGCGAGAGGATGCATCCCGCAGGCTAGTCGAGTAAAAACACGTGCGAGGTTTTGTGGGATGCGCATGCGCAGGTTTTTTGGGATGCGCATGGCTAGTCGAGCAAAAACACGTGCGAGAGGATGCATCCCGCAGGCTAGTCGAGCAAAAACACGTGCGAGAGGATGCATCCCGCAGGCTAGTCGAGTAAAAACACGTGCGAGAGGATGCATCCCGCAGGCTAGTCGAGTAAAAACACGTGCGAGAGGTTGCATCCCGCAGGCTAGTCGAGTAAAAACACGTGCAAGAGGATGCTTCCCGCAGGCTAGTCGAGTAAAAACACGTGCGAGAGGATGCATCCCGCAGGCTAGTCGAGTAAAAACACGTGCGAGAGGATGCGTCCCGCAGGCTAGTCGAGCAAAAACACGTGCGAGAGGATGCATCCCGCAGGCTAGTCGAGCAAAAACACGTGCGAGAGGATGCATCCCGCAGTCTAGTCAAGTAAAAACACGTGCGAGAGGATGCATCCCGTAGGCTAGTCGAGCACAAACACGTGCGAGAGGATGCATCCCGCAGGCTAGTCGAGTAAAAACACGTGCGAGAGGATGCATCCCGCAGGCTAGTCGAGTAAAAACACGTGCGAGAGGATGCATCCCGCAGGCTAGTCGAGGAAAAACACGTGCGAGGTTTTGTGGGATGCGCATGCGCAGGTTTTTTGGGATGCCCATGGCTAGTCGAGCAAAAACACGTGCGAGAGGATGCATCCCGCAGGCTAGTCGAGCAAAAACACGTGCGAGAGGATGCATTCCGCAGGCTAGTCGAGTAAAAACACGTGCGAGAGGATGCATCCCGCAGGCTAGTCGAGTAAAAACACGTGCGAGGTTTTATGGGATACGCATGCGCAGGTTTTTTGGGATGCGCATGCGCAGGTTTTTTGGGATGCGCATGGCTAGTCGAGCAAAAACACGTGCGAGAGGATGCATCCCGCAGGCTAGTCGAGCAAAAACACGTGCGAGAGGATGCATCCCGCAGGCTAGTCGAGCAAAAACACGTGCGAGAGGATGCATCCCGCAGGCTAGTCGAGTAAAAACACGTGTGAGAGGATGCATCCCGCAGGCTAGTCGAGTAAAAACACGTGCGAGAGGATGCATCCCGCAGGCTAGTCGAGTAAAAACACGTGCGAGGTTTTGTGGGATACGCATGCGCAGGTTTTTTGGGATGCGCATGCGCAGGTTTTTTGGGATGCGCATGCGCAGGTTTTTTGGGATGCGCATGGCTAGTCGAGCAAAAACACGTGCGAGAGGATGCATCCCGCAGGCTAGTCGAGTAAAAACACGTGCGAGAGGATGCATCCTGCAGGCTAGTCGAGTAAAAACACGTGCGAGAGGATGCATCCCGCAGGCTAGTCGAGTAAAAACACGTGCGAGAGGATGCATCCCGCAGGCTAGTCGAGTAAATACACGTGCGAGAGGATGCATCCCGCAGGCTAGTCGAGTAAAAACACGTGCGAGAGGATGCAACCCGCAGGCTAGTCGAGTAAAAACACGTGCGAGAGGATGCATCCCGCAGGCTAGTCGAGTAAAAACACGTGCGAGAGGATGCATCCTGCAGGCTAGTCGAGTAAAAACACGTGCGAGAGGATGCATCCCGCAGGCTAGTCGAGTAAAAACACGTGCGAGAGGATGCATCCCGCAGGCTAGTCGAGTAAATACACGTGCGAGAGGATGCATCCCGCAGGCTAGTCGAGTAAAAACACGTGCGAGGTTTTGTGGGATGCGCATGCGCAGGTTTTTTGGGATGCGTATGCGCAGGTTTTTTGGGATGCGCATGGCTAGTCGAGCAAAAACACGTGCGAGAGGATGCATCCCGCAGGGTAGTCGAGTAAAAACACGTGCGAGAGGATGCATCCCGCAGGCTAGTCGAGTAAAAACACATGCGAGAGGATGCATCCCGCAGGCTAGTCGAGCAAAAACACGTGCGAGAGGATGCATCCCGCAGGCTAGTCGAGCAAAAAACACGTGCGAGAGGATGCATCCCGCAGGCTAGTCGAGCAAAAACACGTGCGAGAGGATGCATCCCGCAGGCTAGTCGAGCAAAAACACGTGCGAGGGGATGCATCCCGCAGACTAGTCGAGTAAAAACACGTGCGAGAGGATGCTTCCCGCAGGCTAGTCGAGTAAAAACACGTGCGAGAGGATGCATCCTGCAGGCTAGTCGAGTAAAAACACGTGCGAGAGGATGCATCCCGCAGGCTAGTCGAGTAAAAACACGTGCGAGAGGATGCATCCCGCAGGCTAGTCGAGTAAAAACACGTGCGAGAGGATGCATCCCGCAGGCTAGTCGAGCAAAAACACGTGCGAGGGGATGCATCCCGCAGACTAGTCGAGTAAAAACACGTGCGAGAGGATGCTTCCCGCAGGCTAGTCGAGTAAAAACACGTGCGAGAGGATGCATCCTGCAGGCTAGTCGAGTAAAAACATGTGCGAGAGATGCATCCCGCAGGCTAGTCGAGTAAAAACACGTGCGAGAGGATGCATCCCGCAGGCTAGTCGAGTAAAAACACGTGCGAGGTTTTGTTGGATGCGCATGCGCAGGTTTTGTGAGATGCGCATTCGCAGGTTATTTGGGATGAGCATGCGCAGGTTTTTTGGGATGCGCATGCGCAGGTTTTTTGGGATGCGCATGGCTAGTCGAGCAAAAACACGTGCGAGAGGATGCATCCCGCAGGCTAGTCGAGTAAAAACACGTGCGAGAGGATGCATCCCGCAGGCTAGTCGAGTAAAAACACGTGCGAGGTTTTGTGGGATGCGCATGCGCAGGTTTTTTGGGATGCGCATGCGCAGGTTTTTTGATATGCGCATGGCTAGTCGAGCAAAAACACGAGCGAGAGGATGCATCCCGCTGGCTAGTCAAGCAAAAACACGTGCGAGAGGATGCATCCCGCAGGCTAGTCGAGTAAAAACACGTGCGAGAGGATGCATCCCGCAGGCTAGTCGAGTAAAAACACGTGCGAGGATTTGTGGGATGCGCATGCGCAGGTTTTTTGGGATGCGCATGCGCAGGTTTTTTGGGATGCGCATGCGCAGGTTTTTTGGGATGCGCATGGCTAGTCGAGCAAAAACACGTGCGAGAGGATGCATCCCGCAGGCTAGTCGAGCAAAAACACGTGCGAGAGGATGCATCCCGCAGCTAGTCGAGTAAAAACACGTGCGAGAGGTTGCATCCGCAGGCTAGTCGAGTAAAAACACGTGCAAGAGGATGCTTCCGGCAGGCTAGTCGAGCAAAAACACGTGCGAGAGGATGCATCCCGCAGGCTAGTCAAGTAAAAACACGTGCGAGAGGATGCATCCCGTAGGCTAGTCGAGCACAAACACGTGCGAGTGGATGCATCCCGCAGGCTAGTCGAGCAAATACACGTGCGAGAGGATGCATCCCGCAGGCTAGTCGAGCAAAAAACACGTGCGAGAGGATGCATCCCGCAGGCTAGTCGAGTAAAAAACACGTGCGAGAGGATGCATCCCGCAGGCTAGTCGAGTAAAAACACGTGCGAGGTTTTGTGGGATGCGCATGCGCAGTTTTTTGGGATGCGCATGGCTAGTCGAGCAAAAACACGTGCGAGAGGATGCATCCCGCAGGCTAGTCGAGCAAAAACACGTGCGAGAGGATGCATCCCGCAGGCTAGTCGAGTAAAAACACGTGCGAGAGGATGCATCCCGCAGGCTAGTCGAGTAAAAACACGTGCGAGAGGTTGCATCCCGCAGGCTAGTCGAGTAAAAACACGTGCAAGAGGATGCTTCCCGCAGGCTAGTCGAGTAAAAACACGTGCGAGAGGATGCATCCCGCAGGCTAGTCGAGTAAAAACACGTGCGAGAGGATGCGTCCCGCAGGCTAGTCGAGCAAAAAACACGTGCGAGAGGATGCATCCCGCAGGCTAGTCGAGGCAAAAACACGTGCGAGAGGATGCATCCCCGCAGTCTAGTCAAGTAAAAACACGTGCGAGAGGATGCATCCCGTAGGCTAGTCGAGCACAAACACGTGCGAGAGGATGCATCCCGCAGGCTAGTCGAGTAAAAACACGTGCGAGAGGATGCATCCCGCAGGCTAGTCGAGTAAAAACACGTGCGAGAGGATGCATCCCGCAGGCTAGTCGAGGAAAAACACGTGCGAGGTTTTGTGGGATGCGCATGCGCAGGTTTTTTGGGATGCCCATGGCTAGTCGAGCAAAAACACGTGCGAGAGGATGCATCCGCAGGCTAGTCGAGCAAAAACACGTGCGAGAGGATGCATTCCGCAGGCGAGTCGAGTAAAAACACGTGCGAGAGGATGCATCCCGCAGGCTAGTCGAGTAAAAACACGTGCGAGGTTTTATGGGATACGCATGCGCAGGTTTTTTGGATGCGCATGCGCAGGTTTTTTGGGATGCGCATGGCTAAGTCGAGCAAAAACACGTGCGAGAGGATGCATCCCGCAGGCTAGTCGAGCAAAAACACGTGCGAGAGGATGCATCCCGCAGGCTAGTCGAGCAAAAACACGTGCGAGAGGATGCATCCCGCAGGCTAGTCGAGTAAAAACACGTGTGAGAGGATGCATCCCGCAGGCTAGTCGAGTAAAAACACGTGCGAGAGGATGCATCCCGCAGGCTAGTCGAGTAAAAACACGTGCGAGGTTTTGTGGGATACGCATGCGCAGGTTTTTTGGGATGCGCATGCGCAGGTTTTTTGGGATGCGCATGCGCAGGTTTTTTGGGATGCGCATGGCTAGTCGAGCAAAAACACGTGCGAGAGGATGCATCCCGCAGGCTAGTCGAGTAAAAACACGTGCGAGAGGATGCATCCTGCAGGCTAGTCGAGTAAAAACACGTGCGAGAGGATGCATCCCGCAGGCTAGTCGAGTAAAAACACGTGCGAGAGGATGCATCCCGCAGGCTAGTCGAGTAAATACACGTGCGAGAGGATGCATCCCGCAGGCTAGTCGAGTAAAAACACGTGCGAGAGGATGCAACCCGCAGGCTAGTCGAGTAAAAACACGTGCGAGAGGATGCATCCCGCAGGCTAGTCGAGTAAAAACACGTGCGAGAGGATGCATCCTGCAGGCTAGTCGAGTAAAAACACGTGCGAGAGGATGCATCCCGCAGGCTAGTCGAGTAAAAACACGTGCGAGAGGATGCATCCCGCAGGCTAGTCGAGTAAATACACGTGCGAGAGGATGCATCCCGCAGGCTAGTCGAGTAAAAACACGTGCGAGGTTTTGTGGGATGCGCATGCGCAGGTTTTTTGGGATGCGTATGCGCAGGTTTTTTGGGATGCGCATGGCTAGTCGAGCAAAAACACGTGCGAGAGGATGCATCCCGCAGGGTAGTCGAGTAAAAACACGTGCGAGAGGATGCATCCCGCAGGCTAGTCGAGTAAAAACACATGCGAGAGGATGCATCCCGCAGGCTAGTCGAGCAAAAACACGTGCGAGAGGATGCATCCCGCAGGCTAGTCGAGCAAAAACACGTGCGAGAGGATGCATCCCGCAGGCTAGTCGAGCAAAAACACGTGCGAGAGGATGCATCCCGCAGGCTAGTCGAGCAAAAACACGTGCGAGGGGATGCATCCCGCAGACTAGTCGAGTAAAAACACGTGCGAGAGGATGCTTCCCGCAGGCTAGTCGAGTAAAAACACGTGCGAGAGGATGCATCCTGCAGGCTAGTCGAGTAAAAACACGTGCGAGAGGATGCATCCCGCAGGCTAGTCGAGTAAAAACACGTGCGAGAGGATGCATCCCGCAGGCTAGTCGAGTAAAAACACGTGCGAGGTTTTGTTGGATGCGCATGCGCAGGTTTTGTGAGATGCGCATGCGCAGGTTATTTGGGATGCGCATGCGCAGGTTTTTTGGGATGCGCATGCGCAGGTTTTTTGGGATGCGCATGGCTAGTCGAGCAAAAACACGTGCGAGAGCATGCATCCCGCAGGCTAGTCGAGTAAAAACACGTGCGAGAGGATGCATCCCGCAGGCTAGTCGAGTAAAAACACGTGCGACGTTTTGTGGGATGCGCATGCGCAGGTTTTTTGGGATGCGCATGCGCAGGTTTTTTGATATGCGCATGGCTAGTCGAGCAAAAACACGAGCGAGAGGATGCATCCCGCAGGCTAGTCAAGCAAAAACACGTGCGAGAGGATGCATCCCGCAGGCTAGTCGAGTAAAAACACGTGCGAGAGGATGCATCCCGCAGGCTAGTCGAGTAAAAACACGTGCGAGGATTTGTGGGATGCGCATGCGCAGGTTTTTTGGGATGCGCATGCGCAGGTTTTATGGGATGCGCATGGCTAGTCGAGAAAAACACGTGCGAGAGGATGCATCTCGCAGGCTAGTCGAGCAAAAACACGTGCGAGAGGATGCATCCCGCAGGCTAGTCGAGTAAAAACACGTGCGAGAGGTTGCATCCCGCAGGCTAGTCGAGTAAAAACACGTGCAAGAGGATGCTTCCCGCAGGCTAGTCGAGTAAAAACACGTGCGAGAGGATGCATCCCGCAGGCTAGTCGAGTAAAAACACGTGCGAGAGGATGCGTCCCGCAGGCTAGTCGAGCAAAAACACGTGCGAGAGGATGCATCCCGCAGGCTAGTCGAGCAAAAACACGTGCGAGAGGATGCATCCCGCAGGCTAGTCAAGTAAAAACACGTGCGAGAGGATGCATCCCGTAGGCTAGTCGAGCACAAACACGTGCGAGAGGATGCATCCCGCAGGCTAGTCGAGCAAATACACGTGCGAGAGGATGCATCCCGCAGGCTAGTCGAGCAAAAACACGTGCGAGAGGATGCATCCCGCAGGCTAGTCGAGTAAAAACACGTGCGAGAGGATGCATCCCGCAGGCTAGTCGAGTAAAAACACGTGCGAGGTTTTGTGGGATGCGCATGCGCAGGTTTTTTGGGATGCGCATGGCTAGTCGAGCAAAAACACGTGCGAGAGGATGCATCCCGCAGGCTAGTCGAGTAAAAACACGTGCAAGAGGATGCATCCCGCAGGCTAGTCGAGTAAAAACACGTGCGAGAGGTTGCATCCCGCAGGCTAGTCGAGTAAAAACACGTGCAAGAGGATGCTTCCCGCAGGCTAGTCGAGTAAAAACACGTGCGAGAGGATGCATCCCGCAGGCTAGTCGAGTAAAAACACGTGCGAGAGGATGCGTCCCGCAGGCTAGTCGAGCAAAAACACGTGCGAGAGGATGCATCCCGCAGGCTAGTCGAGCAAAAACACGTGCGAGAGGATGCATCCCGCAGGCTAGTCAAGTAAAAACACGTGCGAGAGGATGCATCCCGTAGGCTAGTCGAGCACAAACACGTGCGAGAGGATGCATCCCGCAGGCTAGTCGAGTAAAAACACGTGCGAGAGGATGCATCCCGCAGGCTAGTCGAGTAAAAACACGTGCGAGAGGATGCATCCCGCAGGCTAGTCGAGTAAAAACACGTGCGAGGTTTTGTGGGATGCGCATGCGCAGGTTTTTTGGGATGCGCATGGCTAGTCGAGCAAAAACACGTGCGAGAGGATGCATCCCGCAGGCTAGTCGAGCAAAAACACGTGCGAGAGGATGCATCCCGCAGGCTAGTCGAGTAAAAACACGTGCGAGAGGATGCATCCCGCAGGCTAGTCGAGTAAAAACACGTGCGAGGTTTTGTGGGATACGCATGCGCAGGTTTTTTGGGATGCGCATGCGCAGGTTTTTTGGGATGCGCATGGCTAGTCGAGCAAAAACACGTGCGAGAGGATGCATCCCGCAGGCTAGTCGAGCAAAAACACGTGCGAGAGGATGCATCCCGCAGGCTAGTCGAGCAAAAACACGTGCGAGAGGATGCATCCCGCAGGCTAGTCGAGTAAAAACACGTGCGAGAGGTTGCATCCCGCAGGCTAGTCGAGTAAAAACACGTGCAAGAGGATGCTTCCCGCAGGCTAGTCGAGTAAAAACACGTGCGAGAGGATGCATCCCGCAGGCTAGTCGAGTAAAAACACGTGCGAGAGGATGCGTCCCGCAGGCTAGTCAAGCAAAAACACGTGCGAGAGGATGCATCCCGCAGGCTAGTCGAGTAAAAACACGTGCGAGGTTTTGTGGGATGCGCATGCGCAGGTTTTTTGGGATGCGCATGGCTAGTCGAGCAAAAACACGTGCGAGAGGATGCATCCCGCAGGCTAGTCGAGCAAAAACACGTGTGAGAGGATGCATCCCGCAGGCTAGTCGAGTAAAAACACGTGCGAGAGGATGCATCCCGCAGGCTAGTCGAGTAAAAACACGTGCGAGGTTTTGTGGGATACGCATGCGCAGGTTTTTTGGGATGCGCATGCGCAGGTTTTTTGGGATGCGCATGGCTATTCGAGCAAAAACACGTGCGAGAGGATGCATCCCGCAGGCTAGTCGAGCAAAAACACGTGCGAGAGGATGCATCCCGCAGGCTAGTCGAGTAAAAACACGTGCGAGAGGATGCAACCCGCAGGCTAGTCGAGTAAAAACACGTGCGAGAGGTTGCATCCCGCAGGCTAGTCGAGTAAAAACACGTGCAAGAGGATGCTTCCCGCAGGCTAGTCGAGTAAAAACACGTGCGAGAGGATGCATCCCGCAGGCTAGTCGAGTAAAAACACGTGCGAGAGGATGCATCCCGCAGGCTAGTCGAGCAAAAACACGTGCGAGAGGATGCATCCCGCAGGCTAGTCGAGCAAAAACACGTGCGTGAGGATGCATCCCGCAGGCTAGTCGAGTAAAAACACGTGCGAGAGGATGCGTCCCGCAGGCTAGTCGAGCAAAAACACGTGCGAGAGGATGCATCCCGCAGGCTAGTCGAGCAAAAACACGTGCGAGAGGATGCATCCCGCAGGCTAGTCAAGCAAAAACACGTGCGAGAGGATGCATCCCGCAGGCTAGTCGAGTAAAAACACGTGCGAGAGGATGAATCCCGCAGCCTAGTCGAGTAAAAACACGTGCGAGAGGATGCATCCCGCAGGCTAGTCGAGCAAAAACACGTGCGAGAGGATGCATCCCGCAGGCTAGTCGAGTAAAAACACGTGCGAGAGGATGAATCCCGCAGGCTAGTCGAGTAAAAACACGTGCGAGAGGATGCATCCCGCAGGCTAGTCGAGCAAAAACACGTGCGAGAGGATGCATCCCGCAGGCTAGTCGAGCAAAAACACGTGCGAGAGGATGCATCCCGCAGGCTAGTCGAGTAAAAACACGTGCGAGAGGATGCATCCTGCAGGCTAGTCGAGTAAAAACACGTGCGAGAGGATGCATCCCGCAGGCTAGTCGAGTAAAAACACGTGCGAGAGGATGCATCCCGCAGGCTAGTCGAGTAAAAACACGTGCGAGAGGATGCATCCCGCAGGCTAGTCGAGTAAGAACACGTGCGAGGTTTTGTGGGATGCGCATGCGCAGGTTTTGTGGGATGCGCATGCGCAGGTTTTTTGGGATGCGCATGCGCAGGTTTTTTGGGATGCGCATGCGCAGGTTTTTTGGGATGCGCATGCCTAGTCGAGCAAAAACACGTGCGAGAGGATGCATCCCGCAGGCTAGTCGAGTAAAAACACGTGCGAGAAGATGCATCCCGCAGGCTAGTCGAGAAAAACACGTGCGAGGTTTTGTGGGATGCGCATGCGCAGGTTTTTTGGGATGCGCATGGCTAGTCGAGCAAAAACACGTGCGGGAGGATGCATCCCGCAGGCTAGTCGAGCAAAAACACGTGCGAGAGGATGCTTCCCGCAGGCTAGTCGAGTAAAAACACGTGCGAGAGGATGCATCCCGCAGGCTAGTCGAGCACAAACACGTGCGAGGTTTTGTGGGATGCGCATGCGCAGGTTTTGTGGGATGCGCATGCGCAGGTTTTTTGGGATGCGCATGCGCAGGTTTTTTGGGTTGCGCATGGCTAGTCGAGCAAAAACACGTGCGAGAGGATGCATCCCGCAGACTAGTCGAGCAAAAACACGTGCGAGAGGATGCATCCCGCAGGCTAGTCGAGCAAAAACACGTGCGAGAGGATGCATCCCGCAGGCTAGTCGAGTAAAAACACGTGCGAGAGGATGCATCCTGCAGGCTAGTCGAGTAAAAACACGTGCGAGAAGATGCATCCCGCAGGCTAGTCGAGTAAAAACACGTGCGAGAGGATGCATCCCGCAGGCTAGTCGAGTAAAAACACGTGCGAGAGTATGCATCCCGCAGGCTAGTCGAGTAAAAACACGTGCGAGGTTTTGTGGGATGCGCATGCGCAGGTTTTTTGGGATGCGCATGCGCAGGTTTTTTGGGATGCGCATGGCTAGTCGAGCAAAAACACGTGCGAGAGGATGCATCCCGCAGGCTAGTCGAGCAAAAACACGTGCGAGAGGATGCATCCCGCAGGCTAGTCGAGCAAAAACACGTGCGAGAGGATGCATCCCGCAGGCTAGTCGAGTAAAAACACGTGCGAGAGGATGCATCCCGCAGGCTAGTCGAGTAAAAACACGTGCGAGAGGATGCGTCCCGCAGGCTAGTCGAGCAAAAACACGTGCGAGAGGATGCATCCCGCAGGCTAGTCGAGTAAAAACACGTGCGAGGTTTTGTGGGATGCGCATGCGCAGGTTTTGTGGGATGCGCATGCGCAGGTTTTTTGGGATGCGCATGGCTAGTCGAGCAAAAACACGTGCGGGAGGATGCATCCTGCAGGCTAGTCGAGTAAAAACACGTGCGAGAGGATGCATCCCGCAGGCTAGTCGAGTAAAAACACGTGCGAGAGGATGCATCCCGCAGGCTAGTCGAGTAAAAACACGTGCGAGAGGATGCATCCCGCAGGCTAGTCGAGTAAAAACACGTGCGAGGTTTTGTGGGATGCGCATGCGCAGGTTTTTTGGGATGCGCATGCGCAGGTTTTTTGGGATGCGCATGGCTAGTCGAGCAAAAACACGTGCGAGAGGATGCATCCCGCAGGCTAGTCGAGCAAAAACACGTGCGAGAGGATGCATCCCGCAGGCTAGTCGAGCAAATACACGTGCGAGAGGATGCATCCCGCAGGCTAGTCGAGCAAAAACACGTGCGAGAGGATGCATCCCGCAGGCTAGTCGAGCAAAAACACGTGCGAGAGGATGCATCCCGCAGGCTAGTCGAGTAAAAACACGTGCGAGAGGATGCATCCCGCAGGCTAGTCGAGCAAAAACACGTGCGAGAGGATGCATCCCGCAGGCTAGTCGAGTAAAAACACGTGCGAGAGGATGCTTCCCGCAGGCTAGTCGAGTAAAAACACGTGCAAGAGGATGCATCCCGCAGGCTAGTCGAGTAAAAACACGTGCGAGAGGATGCGTCCCGCAGGCTAGTCGAGCAAAAACACGTGCGAGAGGATGCATCCCTCAGGCTAGTCGAGCAAATACACGTGCGAGAGGATGCATCCCGCAGGCTAGTCGAGCAAAAACACGTGCGAGAGGATGCATCCCGCAGGCTAGTCGAGCAAAAACACGTGCGAGAGAATGCATCCCGCAGGCTAGTCGAGTAAAAACACGTGCGAGAGGATGCTTCCCGCAGGCTAGTCGAGTAAAAACACGTGCGAGAGGATGCACCCCGCAGGCTAGTCGAGTAAAAACACGTGCAAGAGGATGCATCCCGCAGGCTAGTCGAGCAAAAACACGTGCGAGAGGATGCATCCCGCAGGCTACTCGAGTAAAAACACGTGCGAGAGGATGCATCCCGCAGGCTAGTCGAGCAAAAACACGTGCGAGACGATGCATCCCGCAGGCTAGTCGAGTAAAAACACGTGCGAGAGGATGCGTCCCGCAGGCTAGTCGAGCAAAAACACGTGCGAGAGGATGCATCCCGCAGGCTAGTCGAGCAAAAACACGTGCGAGAGGATGCATCCCGCAGGCTAGTCGAGTAAAAACACGTGCGAGAGGATGCATCCCGCAGGCTAGTCGAGCAAAAACACGTGCGAGAGGATGCATCCCGCAGGCTAGTCGAGCAAAAACACGTGCGTGAGGATGCATCCCGCAGGCTAGTCGAGTAAAAACACGTGCGAGAGGATGCGTCCCGCAGGCTAGTCGAGCAAAAACACGTGCGAGAGGATGCATCCCGCAGGCTAGTCGAGCAAAAACACGTGCGAGAGGATGCATCCCGCAGGCTAGTCAAGCAAAAACACGTGCGAGAGGATGCATCCCGCAGGCTAGTCGAGTAAAAACACGTGCGAGAGGATGAATCCCGCAGCCTAGTCGAGTAAAAACACGTGCGAGAGGATGCATCCCGCAGGCTAGTCGAGCAAAAACACGTGCGAGAGGATGCATCCCGCAGGCTAGTCGAGTAAAAACACGTGCGAGAGGATGAATCCCGCAGGCTAGTCGAGTAAAAACACGTGCGAGAGGATGCATCCCGCAGGCTAGTCGAGCAAAAACACGTGCGAGAGGATGCATCCCGCAGGCTAGTCGAGCAAAAACACGTGCGAGAGGATGCATCCCGCAGGCTAGTCGAGTAAAAACACGTGCGAGAGGATGCATCCTGCAGGCTAGTCGAGTAAAAACACGTGCGAGAGGATGCATCCCGCAGGCTAGTCGAGTAAAAACACGTGCGAGAGGATGCATCCCGCAGGCTAGTCGAGTAAAAACACGTGCGAGAGGATGCATCCCGCAGGCTAGTCGAGTAAGAACACGTGCGAGGTTTTGTGGGATGCGCATGCGCAGGTTTTGTGGGATGCGCATGCGGAGGTTTTTTGGGATGCGCATGCGCAGGTTTTTTGGGATGCGCATGCGCAGGTTTTTTGGGATGCGCATGCCTAGTCGAGCAAAAACACGTGCGAGAGGATGCATCCCGCAGGCTAGTCGAGTAAAAACACGTGCGAGAAGATGCATCCCGCAGGCTAGTCGAGAAAAACACGTGCGAGGTTTTGTGGGATGCGCATGCGCAGGTTTTTTGGGATGCGCATGGCTAGTCGAGCAAAAACACGTGCGGGAGGATGCATCCCGCAGGCTAGTCGAGCAAAAACACGTGCGAGAGGATGCTTCCCGCAGGCTAGTCGAGTAAAAACACGTGCGAGAGGATGCATCCCGCAGGCTAGTCGAGCACAAACACGTGCGAGGTTTTGTGGGATGCGCATGCGCAGGTTTTGTGGGATGCGCATGCGCAGGTTTTTTGGGATGCGCATGCGCAGGTTTTTTGGGTTGCGCATGGCTAGTCGAGCAAAAACACGTGCGAGAGGATGCATCCCGCAGACTAGTCGAGCAAAAACACGTGCGAGAGGATGCATCCCGCAGGCTAGTCGAGCAAAAACACGTGCGAGAGGATGCATCCCGCAGGCTAGTCGAGTAAAAACACGTGCGAGAGGATGCATCCCGCAGGCTAGTCGAGTAAAAACACGTGCGAGAGGATGCGTCCCGCAGGCTAGTCGAGCAAAAACACGTGCGAGAGGATGCATCCCGCAGGCTAGTCGAGTAAAAACACGTGCGAGGTTTTGTGGGATGCGCATGCGCAGGTTTTGTGGGATGCGCATGCGCAGGTTTTTTGGGATGCGCATGGCTAGTCGAGCAAAAACACGTGCGGGAGGATGCATCCTGCAGGCTAGTCGAGTAAAAACACGTGCGAGAGGATGCATCCCGCAGGCTAGTCGAGTAAAAACACGTGCGAGAGGATGCATCCCGCAGGCTAGTCGAGTAAAAACACGTGCGAGAGGATGCATCCCGCAGGCTAGTCGAGTAAAAACACGTGCGAGGTTTTGTGGGATGCGCATGCGCAGGTTTTTTGGGATGCGCATGCGCAGGTTTTTTGGGATGCGCATGGCTAGTCGAGCAAAAACACGTGCGAGAGGATGCATCCCGCAGGCTAGTCGAGCAAAAACACGTGCGAGAGGATGCATCCCGCAGGCTAGTCGAGCAAATACACGTGCGAGAGGATGCATCCCGCAGGCTAGTCGAGCAAAAACACGTGCGAGAGGATGCATCCCGCAGGCTAGTCGAGCAAAAACACGTGCGAGAGGATGCATCCCGCAGGCTAGTCGAGTAAAAACACGTGCGAGAGGATGCATCCCGCAGGCTAGTCGAGCAAAAACACGTGCGAGAGGATGCATCCCGCAGGCTAGTCGAGTAAAAACACGTGCGAGAGGATGCTTCCCGCAGGCTAGTCGAGTAAAAACACGTGCAAGAGGATGCATCCCGCAGGCTAGTCGAGTAAAAACACGTGCGAGAGGATGCGTCCCGCAGGCTAGTCGAGCAAAAACACGTGCGAGAGGATGCATCCCTCAGGCTAGTCGAGCAAATACACGTGCGAGAGGATGCATCCCGCAGGCTAGTCGAGCAAAAACACGTGCGAGAGGATGCATCCCGCAGGCTAGTCGAGCAAAAACACGTGCGAGAGAATGCATCCCGCAGGCTAGTCGAGTAAAAACACGTGCGAGAGGATGCTTCCCGCAGGCTAGTCGAGTAAAAACACGTGCGAGAGGATGCACCCCGCAGGCTAGTCGAGTAAAAACACGTGCAAGAGGATGCATCCCGCAGGCTAGTCGAGCAAAAACACGTGCGAGAGGATGCATCCCGCAGGCTACTCGAGTAAAAACACGTGCGAGAGGATGCATCCCGCAGGCTAGTCGAGCAAAAACACGTGCGAGACGATGCACCCCGCAGGCTAGTCGAGTAAAAACACGTGCAATAGGATGCATCCCGCAGGCTAGTCGAGCAAAAACACGTGCTAGAGGATGCATCCCGCAGGCTAGTCGAGTAAAAACACGTGCGAGAGGATGCATCCCGCAGGCTAGTCGAGTAAAAACACGTGCGAGAGGATGCATCCCGCAGGCTAGTCGAGTAAAAACACGTGCGAGAGGATGCATCCCGCAGGCTAGTCGAGTAAAAACACGTGCGAGGTTTTGTGGGATGCGCATGCGCAGGATTTTTGGGATGCGCATGCGCAGGTTTTTTGGGATGCGCATGGTTAGTCGAGCAAAAACACGTGCGAGAGGATGCATCCCGCAGTCTAGTCGAGCAAAAACACGTGCGAGAGGATGCATCCCGCAGGCTAGTCGAGTAAAAACACGTGCAAGAGGATGCATCCCGCAGGCTAGTCGAGTAAAAACACGTGCGAGAGGATGCATCCCGCAGGCTAGTCGAGTAAAAACACGTGCGAGGTTTTGTGGGATGCGCATGCGCAGGTTTTTTGGGATGCGCATGCGCAGGTTTTTTCGGATGCGCATGGCTAGTCGAGCAAAAACACGTGCGAGAGGATGCATCCCGCAGGCTAGTCGAGTAAAAACACGTGCGAGAGGATGCATCCTGCAGGCTAGTCGAGTAAAAACACGTGCGAGAGGATGCATCCCGCAGGCTAGTCGAGTAAAAACACGTGCGAGAGGATGCATCCCGCAGGCTAGTCGAGTAAAAACACGTGCGAAAGGATGCATCCCGCAGGCTAGTCGAGCAAAAACACGTGCGAGAGGATGCATCCCGCAGGCTAGTCGAGTAAAAACACGTGCGAGAGGATGCATCCTGCAGGCTAGTCGAGTAAAAACACGTGCGAGAGGATGCTTCCCGCAGGCTAGTCGAGTAAAAACACGTGCGAGAGGATGCATCCCGCAGGCTAGTCGAGTAAAAACACGTGCAAGAGGATGCATCCCGCAGGCTAGTCGAGTAAAAACACGTGCGAGAGGATGCATCCCGCAGGCTAGTCGAGTAAAAACACGTGCGAGGTTTTGTGGGATGCGCATGCGCAGGTTTTTTGGGATGCGCATGGCTAGTCGAGCAAAAACACGTGCGAGAGGATGCATCCCGCAGGCTAGTCGAGTAAAAACACGTGCGAGAGGATGCATCCCGCAGGCTAGTCGAGTAAAAACACGTGCGAGAGGATGCATCCTGCAGGCTAGTCGAGTAAAAACACGTGCGAGAGGATGCATCCCGCAGGCTAGTCGAGTAAAAACACGTGCGGGAGGATGCATCCCGCAGGCTAGTCGAGTAAAAACACGTGCGAGAGGATGCATCCCGCAGGCTAGTCGAGTAAAAACACGTGCGAGGTTTTGTGGGATGCGCATGCGCAGGTTTTTTGGGATGCGCATGCTCAGGTTTTTTGGGATGCGCATGGCTAGTCGAGCAAAAACACGTGCGAGAGGATGCATCCCGCAGGCTAGTCGAGCAAAAACACGTGCGAGAGGATGCATCCCGCAGGCTAGTCGAGTAAAAACACGTGCGAGAGGATGCATCCCGCAGGCTAGTTGAGTAAAAACACGTGCGAGAAGATGCATCCCGCAGGCTAGTCGAGTAAAAACACGTGCAATAGGATGCATCCCGCAGGCTAGTCGAGCAAAAACACGTGCTAGAGGATGCATCCCGCAGGCTAGTCGAGTAAAAACACGTGCGAGAGGATGCATCCCGCAGGCTAGTCGAGTAAAAACACGTGCGAGAGGATGCATCCCGCAGGCTAGTCGAGTAAAAACACGTGCGAGAGGATGCATCCCGCAGGCTAGTCGAGTAAAAACACGTGCGAGGTTTTGTGGGATGCGCATGCGCAGGATTTTTGGGATGCGCATGCGCAGGTTTTTTGGGATGCGCATGGTTAGTCGAGCAAAAACACGTGCGAGAGGATGCATCCCGCAGTCTAGTCGAGCAAAAACACGTGCGAGAGGATGCATCCCGCAGGCTAGTCGAGTAAAAACACGTGCAAGAGGATGCATCCCGCAGGCTAGTCGAGTAAAAACACGTGCGAGAGGATGCATCCCGCAGGCTAGTCGAGTAAAAACACGTGCGAGGTTTTGTGGGATGCGCATGCGCAGGTTTTTTGGGATGCGCATGCGCAGGTTTTTTCGGATGCGCATGGCTAGTCGAGCAAAAACACGTGCGAGAGGATGCATCCCGCAGGCTAGTCGAGTAAAAACACGTGCGAGAGGATGCATCCTGCAGGCTAGTCGAGTAAAAACACGTGCGAGAGGATGCATCCCGCAGGCTAGTCGAGTAAAAACACGTGCGAGAGGATGCATCCCGCAGGCTAGTCGAGTAAAAACACGTGCGAAAGGATGCATCCCGCAGGCTAGTCGAGCAAAAACACGTGCGAGAGGATGCATCCCGCAGGCTAGTCGAGTAAAAACACGTGCGAGAGGATGCATCCTGCAGGCTAGTCGAGTAAAAACACGTGCGAGAGGATGCTTCCCGCAGGCTAGTCGAGTAAAAACACGTGCGAGAGGATGCATCCCGCAGGCTAGTCGAGTAAAAACACGTGCAAGAGGATGCATCCCGCAGGCTAGTCGAGTAAAAACACGTGCGAGAGGATGCATCCCGCAGGCTAGTCGAGTAAAAACACGTGCGAGGTTTTGTGGGATGCGCATGCGCAGGTTTTTTGGGATGCGCATGGCTAGTCGAGCAAAAACACGTGCGAGAGGATGCATCCCGCAGGCTAGTCGAGTAAAAACACGTGCGAGAGGATGCATCCCGCAGGCTAGTCGAGTAAAAACACGTGCGAAAGGATGCATCCCGCAGGCTAGTCGAGCAAAAACACGTGCGAGAGGATGCATCCCGCAGGCTAGTCGAGTAAAAACACGTGCGAGAGGATGCATCCTGCAGGCTAGTCGAGTAAAAACACGTGCGAGAGGATGCTTCCCGCAGGCTAGTCGAGTAAAAACACGTGCGGGAGGATGCATCCCGCAGGCTAGTCGAGCAAAAACACGTGCGAGAGGATGCTTCCCGCAGGCTAGTCGAGTAAAAACACGTGCGAGAGGATGCATCCCGCAGGCTAGTCGAGCACAAACACGTGCGAGGTTTTGTGGGATGCGCATGCGCAGGTTTTGTGGGATGCGCATGCGCAGGTTTTTTGGGATGCGCATGCGCAGGTTTTTTGGGTTGCGCATGGCTAGTCGAGCAAAAACACGTGCGAGAGGATGCATCCCGCAGACTAGTCGAGCAAAAACACGTGCGAGAGGATGCATCCCGCAGGCTAGTCGAGCAAAAACACGTGCGAGAGGATGCATCCCGCAGGCTAGTCGAGTAAAAACACGTGCGAGAGGATGCATCCTGCAGGCTAGTCGAGTAAAAACACGTGCGAGAAGATGCATCCCGCAGGCTAGTCGAGTAAAAACACGTGCGAGAGGATGCATCCCGCAGGCTAGTCGAGTAAAAACACGTGCGAGAGTATGCATCCCGCAGGCTAGTCGAGTAAAAACACGTGCGAGGTTTTGTGGGATGCGCATGCGCAGGTTTTTTGGGATGCGCATGCGCAGGTTTTTTGGGATGCGCATGGCTAGTCGAGCAAAAACACGTGCGAGAGGATGCATCCCGCAGGCTAGTCGAGCAAAAACACGTGCGAGAGGATGCATCCCGCAGGCTAGTCGAGCAAAAACACGTGCGAGAGGATGCATCCCGCAGGCTAGTCGAGTAAAAACACGTGCGAGAGGATGCATCCCGCAGGCTAGTCGAGTAAAAACACGTGCGAGAGGATGCGTCCCGCAGGCTAGTCGAGCAAAAACACGTGCGAGAGGATGCATCCCGCAGGCTAGTCGAGTAAAAACACGTGCGAGGTTTTGTGGGATGCGCATGCGCAGGTTTTGTGGGATGCGCATGCGCAGGTTTTTTGGGATGCGCATGGCTAGTCGAGCAAAAACACGTGCGGGAGGATGCATCCTGCAGGCTAGTCGAGTAAAAACACGTGCGAGAGGATGCATCCCGCAGGCTAGTCGAGTAAAAACACGTGCGAGAGGATGCATCCCGCAGGCTAGTCGAGTAAAAACACGTGCGAGAGGATGCATCCCGCAGGCTAGTCGAGTAAAAACACGTGCGAGGTTTTGTGGGATGCGCATGCGCAGGTTTTTTGGGATGCGCATGCGCAGGTTTTTTGGGATGCGCATGGCTAGTCGAGCAAAAACACGTGCGAGAGGATGCATCCCGCAGGCTAGTCGAGCAAAAACACGTGCGAGAGGATGCATCCCGCAGGCTAGTCGAGCAAATACACGTGCGAGAGGATGCATCCCGCAGGCTAGTCGAGCAAAAACACGTGCGAGAGGATGCATCCCGCAGGCTAGTCGAGCAAAAACACGTGCGAGAGGATGCATCCCGCAGGCTAGTCGAGTAAAAACACGTGCGAGAGGATGCATCCCGCAGGCTAGTCGAGCAAAAACACGTGCGAGAGGATGCATCCCGCAGGCTAGTCGAGTAAAAACACGTGCGAGAGGATGCTTCCCGCAGGCTAGTCGAGTAAAAACACGTGCAAGAGGATGCATCCCGCAGGCTAGTCGAGTAAAAACACGTGCGAGAGGATGCGTCCCGCAGGCTAGTCGAGCAAAAACACGTGCGAGAGGATGCATCCCTCAGGCTAGTCGAGCAAATACACGTGCGAGAGGATGCATCCCGCAGGCTAGTCGAGCAAAAACACGTGCGAGAGGATGCATCCCGCAGGCTAGTCGAGCAAAAACACGTGCGAGAGAATGCATCCCGCAGGCTAGTCGAGTAAAAACACGTGCGAGAGGATGCTTCCCGCAGGCTAGTCGAGTAAAAACACGTGCGAGAGGATGCACCCCGCAGGCTAGTCGAGTAAAAACACGTGCAAGAGGATGCATCCCGCAGGCTAGTCGAGCAAAAACACGTGCGAGAGGATGCATCCCGCAGGCTACTCGAGTAAAAACACGTGCGAGAGGATGCATCCCGCAGGCTAGTCGAGCAAAAACACGTGCGAGACGATGCATCCCGCAGGCTAGTCGAGTAAAAACACGTGCGAGAGGATGCGTCCCGCAGGCTAGTCGAGCAAAAACACGTGCGAGAGGATGCATCCCGCAGGCTAGTCGAGCAAAAACACGTGCGAGAGGATGCATCCCGCAGGCTAGTCGAGTAAAAACACGTGCGAGAGGATGCATCCCGCAGGCTAGTCGAGCAAAAACACGTGCGAGAGGATGCATCCCGCAGGCTAGTCGAGCAAAAACACGTGCGTGAGGATGCATCCCGCAGGCTAGTCGAGTAAAAACACGTGCGAGAGGATGCGTCCCGCAGGCTAGTCGAGCAAAAACACGTGCGAGAGGATGCATCCCGCAGGCTAGTCGAGCAAAAACACGTGCGAGAGGATGCATCCCGCAGGCTAGTCAAGCAAAAACACGTGCGAGAGGATGCATCCCGCAGGCTAGTCGAGTAAAAACACGTGCGAGAGGATGAATCCCGCAGCCTAGTCGAGTAAAAACACGTGCGAGAGGATGCATCCCGCAGGCTAGTCGAGCAAAAACACGTGCGAGAGGATGCATCCCGCAGGCTAGTCGAGTAAAAACACGTGCGAGAGGATGAATCCCGCAGGCTAGTCGAGTAAAAACACGTGCGAGAGGATGCATCCCGCAGGCTAGTCGAGCAAAAACACGTGCGAGAGGATGCATCCCGCAGGCTAGTCGAGCAAAAACACGTGCGAGAGGATGCATCCCGCAGGCTAGTCGAGTAAAAACACGTGCGAGAGGATGCATCCTGCAGGCTAGTCGAGTAAAAACACGTGCGAGAGGATGCATCCCGCAGGCTAGTCGAGTAAAAACACGTGCGAGAGGATGCATCCCGCAGGCTAGTCGAGTAAAAACACGTGCGAGAGGATGCATCCCGCAGGCTAGTCGAGTAAGAACACGTGCGAGGTTTTGTGGGATGCGCATGCGCAGGTTTTGTGGGATGCGCATGCGGAGGTTTTTTGGGATGCGCATGCGCAGGTTTTTTGGGATGCGCATGCGCAGGTTTTTTGGGATGCGCATGCCTAGTCGAGCAAAAACACGTGCGAGAGGATGCATCCCGCAGGCTAGTCGAGTAAAAACACGTGCGAGAAGATGCATCCCGCAGGCTAGTCGAGAAAAACACGTGCGAGGTTTTGTGGGATGCGCATGCGCAGGTTTTTTGGGATGCGCATGGCTAGTCGAGCAAAAACACGTGCGGGAGGATGCATCCCGCAGGCTAGTCGAGCAAAAACACGTGCGAGAGGATGCTTCCCGCAGGCTAGTCGAGTAAAAACACGTGCGAGAGGATGCATCCCGCAGGCTAGTCGAGCACAAACACGTGCGAGGTTTTGTGGGATGCGCATGCGCAGGTTTTGTGGGATGCGCATGCGCAGGTTTTTTGGGATGCGCATGCGCAGGTTTTTTGGGTTGCGCATGGCTAGTCGAGCAAAAACACGTGCGAGAGGATGCATCCCGCAGACTAGTCGAGCAAAAACACGTGCGAGAGGATGCATCCCGCAGGCTAGTCGAGCAAAAACACGTGCGAGAGGATGCATCCCGCAGGCTAGTCGAGTAAAAACACGTGCGAGAGGATGCATCCTGCAGGCTAGTCGAGTAAAAACACGTGCGAGAGGATGCATCCCGCAGGCTAGTCGAGTAAAAACACGTGCGAGAGGATGCATCCCGCAGGCTAGTCGAGTAAAAACACGTGCGAGAGTATGCATCCCGCAGGCTAGTCGAGTAAAAACACGTGCGAGGTTTTGTGGGATGCGCATGCGCAGGTTTTTTGGGATGCGCATGCGCAGGTTTTTTGGGATGCGCATGGCTAGTCGAGCAAAAACACGTGCGAGAGGATGCATCCCGCAGGCTAGTCGAGCAAAAACACGTGCGAGAGGATGCATCCCGCAGGCTAGTCGAGCAAAAACACGTGCGAGAGGATGCATCCCGCAGGCTAGTCGAGTAAAAACACGTGCGAGAGGATGCATCCCGCAGGCTAGTCGAGTAAAAACACGTGCGAGAGGATGCGTCCCGCAGGCTAGTCGAGCAAAAACACGTGCGAGAGGATGCATCCCGCAGGCTAGTCGAGTAAAAACACGTGCGAGGTTTTGTGGGATGCGCATGCGCAGGTTTTGTGGGATGCGCATGCGCAGGTTTTTTGGGATGCGCATGGCTAGTCGAGCAAAAACACGTGCGGGAGGATGCATCCTGCAGGCTAGTCGAGTAAAAACACGTGCGAGAGGATGCATCCCGCAGGCTAGTCGAGTAAAAACACGTGCGAGAGGATGCATCCCGCAGGCTAGTCGAGTAAAAACACGTGCGAGAGGATGCATCCCGCAGGCTAGTCGAGTAAAAACACGTGCGAGGTTTTGTGGGATGCGCATGCGCAGGTTTTTTGGGATGCGCATGCGCAGGTTTTTTGGGATGCGCATGGCTAGTCGAGCAAAAACACGTGCGAGAGGATGCATCCCGCAGGCTAGTCGAGCAAAAACACGTGCGAGAGGATGCATCCCGCAGGCTAGTCGAGCAAATACACGTGCGAGAGGATGCATCCCGCAGGCTAGTCGAGCAAAAACACGTGCGAGAGGATGCATCCCGCAGGCTAGTCGAGCAAAAACACGTGCGAGAGGATGCATCCCGCAGGCTAGTCGAGTAAAAACACGTGCGAGAGGATGCATCCCGCAGGCTAGTCGAGCAAAAACACGTGCGAGAGGATGCATCCCGCAGGCTAGTCGAGTAAAAACACGTGCGAGAGGATGCTTCCCGCAGGCTAGTCGAGTAAAAACACGTGCAAGAGGATGCATCCCGCAGGCTAGTCGAGTAAAAACACGTGCGAGAGGATGCGTCCCGCAGGCTAGTCGAGCAAAAACACGTGCGAGAGGATGCATCCCTCAGGCTAGTCGAGCAAATACACGTGCGAGAGGATGCATCCCGCAGGCTAGTCGAGCAAAAACACGTGCGAGAGGATGCATCCCGCAGGCTAGTCGAGCAAAAACACGTGCGAGAGAATGCATCCCGCAGGCTAGTCGAGTAAAAACACGTGCGAGAGGATGCTTCCCGCAGGCTAGTCGAGTAAAAACACGTGCGAGAGGATGCACCCCGCAGGCTAGTCGAGTAAAAACACGTGCAAGAGGATGCATCCCGCAGGCTAGTCGAGCAAAAACACGTGCGAGAGGATGCATCCCGCAGGCTACTCGAGTAAAAACACGTGCGAGAGGATGCATCCCGCAGGCTAGTCGAGCAAAAACACGTGCGAGACGATGCACCCCGCAGGCTAGTCGAGTAAAAACACGTGCAATAGGATGCATCCCGCAGGCTAGTCGAGCAAAAACACGTGCTAGAGGATGCATCCCGCAGGCTAGTCGAGTAAAAACACGTGCGAGAGGATGCATCCCGCAGGCTAGTCGAGTAAAAACACGTGCGAGAGGATGCATCCCGCAGGCTAGTCGAGTAAAAACACGTGCGAGAGGATGCATCCCGCAGGCTAGTCGAGTAAAAACACGTGCGAGGTTTTGTGGGATGCGCATGCGCAGGATTTTTGGGATGCGCATGCGCAGGTTTTTTGGGATGCGCATGGTTAGTCGAGCAAAAACACGTGCGAGAGGATGCATCCCGCAGTCTAGTCGAGCAAAAACACGTGCGAGAGGATGCATCCCGCAGGCTAGTCGAGTAAAAACACGTGCAAGAGGATGCATCCCGCAGGCTAGTCGAGTAAAAACACGTGCGAGAGGATGCATCCCGCAGGCTAGTCGAGTAAAAACACGTGCGAGGTTTTGTGGGATGCGCATGCGCAGGTTTTTTGGGATGCGCATGCGCAGGTTTTTTCGGATGCGCATGGCTAGTCGAGCAAAAACACGTGCGAGAGGATGCATCCCGCAGGCTAGTCGAGTAAAAACACGTGCGAGAGGATGCATCCTGCAGGCTAGTCGAGTAAAAACACGTGCGAGAGGATGCATCCCGCAGGCTAGTCGAGTAAAAACACGTGCGAGAGGATGCATCCCGCAGGCTAGTCGAGTAAAAACACGTGCGAAAGGATGCATCCCGCAGGCTAGTCGAGCAAAAACACGTGCGAGAGGATGCATCCCGCAGGCTAGTCGAGTAAAAACACGTGCGAGAGGATGCATCCTGCAGGCTAGTCGAGTAAAAACACGTGCGAGAGGATGCTTCCCGCAGGCTAGTCGAGTAAAAACACGTGCGAGAGGATGCATCCCGCAGGCTAGTCGAGTAAAAACACGTGCAAGAGGATGCATCCCGCAGGCTAGTCGAGTAAAAACACGTGCGAGAGGATGCATCCCGCAGGCTAGTCGAGTAAAAACACGTGCGAGGTTTTGTGGGATGCGCATGCGCAGGTTTTTTGGGATGCGCATGGCTAGTCGAGCAAAAACACGTGCGAGAGGATGCATCCCGCAGGCTAGTCGAGTAAAAACACGTGCGAGAGGATGCATCCCGCAGGCTAGTCGAGTAAAAACACGTGCGAGAGGATGCATCCTGCAGGCTAGTCGAGTAAAAACACGTGCGAGAGGATGCATCCCGCAGGCTAGTCGAGTAAAAACACGTGCGGGAGGATGCATCCCGCAGGCTAGTCGAGTAAAAACACGTGCGAGAGGATGCATCCCGCAGGCTAGTCGAGTAAAAACACGTGCGAGGTTTTGTGGGATGCGCATGCGCAGGTTTTTTGGGATGCGCATGCTCAGGTTTTTTGGGATGCGCATGGCTAGTCGAGCAAAAACACGTGCGAGAGGATGCATCCCGCAGGCTAGTCGAGCAAAAACACGTGCGAGAGGATGCATCCCGCAGGCTAGTCGAGTAAAAACACGTGCGAGAGGATGCATCCCGCAGGCTAGTTGAGTAAAAACACGTGCGAGAAGATGCATCCCGCAGGCTAGTCGAGTAAAAACACGTGCAATAGGATGCATCCCGCAGGCTAGTCGAGCAAAAACACGTGCTAGAGGATGCATCCCGCAGGCTAGTCGAGTAAAAACACGTGCGAGAGGATGCATCCCGCAGGCTAGTCGAGTAAAAACACGTGCGAGAGGATGCATCCCGCAGGCTAGTCGAGTAAAAACACGTGCGAGAGGATGCATCCCGCAGGCTAGTCGAGTAAAAACACGTGCGAGGTTTTGTGGGATGCGCATGCGCAGGATTTTTGGGATGCGCATGCGCAGGTTTTTTGGGATGCGCATGGTTAGTCGAGCAAAAACACGTGCGAGAGGATGCATCCCGCAGTCTAGTCGAGCAAAAACACGTGCGAGAGGATGCATCCCGCAGGCTAGTCGAGTAAAAACACGTGCAAGAGGATGCATCCCGCAGGCTAGTCGAGTAAAAACACGTGCGAGAGGATGCATCCCGCAGGCTAGTCGAGTAAAAACACGTGCGAGGTTTTGTGGGATGCGCATGCGCAGGTTTTTTGGGATGCGCATGCGCAGGTTTTTTCGGATGCGCATGGCTAGTCGAGCAAAAACACGTGCGAGAGGATGCATCCCGCAGGCTAGTCGAGTAAAAACACGTGCGAGAGGATGCATCCTGCAGGCTAGTCGAGTAAAAACACGTGCGAGAGGATGCATCCCGCAGGCTAGTCGAGTAAAAACACGTGCGAGAGGATGCATCCCGCAGGCTAGTCGAGTAAAAACACGTGCGAAAGGATGCATCCCGCAGGCTAGTCGAGCAAAAACACGTGCGAGAGGATGCATCCCGCAGGCTAGTCGAGTAAAAACACGTGCGAGAGGATGCATCCTGCAGGCTAGTCGAGTAAAAACACGTGCGAGAGGATGCTTCCCGCAGGCTAGTCGAGTAAAAACACGTGCGAGAGGATGCATCCCGCAGGCTAGTCGAGTAAAAACACGTGCAAGAGGATGCATCCCGCAGGCTAGTCGAGTAAAAACACGTGCGAGAGGATGCATCCCGCAGGCTAGTCGAGTAAAAACACGTGCGAGGTTTTGTGGGATGCGCATGCGCAGGTTTTTTGGGATGCGCATGGCTAGTCGAGCAAAAACACGTGCGAGAGGATGCATCCCGCAGGCTAGTCGAGTAAAAACACGTGCGAGAGGATGCATCCCGCAGGCTAGTCGAGTAAAAACACGTGCGAGAGGATGCATCCTGCAGGCTAGTCGAGTAAAAACACGTGCGAGAGGATGCATCCCGCAGGCTAGTCGAGTAAAAACACGTGCGGGAGGATGCATCCCGCAGGCTAGTCGAGTAAAAACACGTGCGAGAGGATGCATCCCGCAGGCTAGTCGAGTAAAAACACGTGCGAGGTTTTGTGGGATGCGCATGCGCAGGTTTTTTGGGATGCGCATGCTCAGGTTTTTTGGGATGCGCATGGCTAGTCGAGCAAAAACACGTGCGAGAGGATGCATCCCGCAGGCTAGTCGAGCAAAAACACGTGCGAGAGGATGCATCCCGCAGGCTAGTCGAGTAAAAACACGTGCGAGAGGATGCATCCCGCAGGCTAGTTGAGTAAAAACACGTGCGAGAAGATGCATCCCGCAGGCTAGTCGAGTAAAAACACGTGCGAGGTTTTGTGGGATGCGCATGCGCAGGTTTTGTGGGATGCGCATGCGCAGGTTTTTTGGGATGCGCATGGCTAGTCGAGCAAAAACACGTGCGGGAGGATGCATCCCGCAGGCTAGTCGAGCAAAAACACGTGCGAGAGGATGCTTCCCGCAGGCTAGTCGAGTAAAAACACGTGCGAGAGGATGCATCCCGCAGGCTAGTCGAGTAAAAACACGTGCAAGAGGATGCATCCCGCAGGCTAGTCGAGTAAAAACACGTGCGAGAGGATGCATCCCGCAGGCTAGTCGAGCACAAACACGTGCGAGGTTTTGGGGGATGCGCATGCGCAGGTTTTGTGGGATGCGCATGCGCAGGTTTTTTGGGATGCGCATGCGCAGGTTTTTTGGGTTGCGCATGGCTAGTCGAGCAAAAACACGTGCGAGAGGATGCATCCCGCAGGCTAGTCGAGCAAAAACACGTGCGAGAGGATGCATCCCGCAGGCTAGTCGAGCAAAAACACGTGCGAGAGGATGCATCCCGCAGGCTAGTCGAGTAAAAACACGTGCGAGGTTTTGTGGGATGCGCATGCGCAGGTTTTTTGGGATGCGCATGGCTAGTCGAGCAAAAACACGTGCGAGAGGATGCATCCCGCAGGCTAGTCGAGCAAAAACACGTGCGAGAGGATGCATCCCGCAGGCTAGTCCAGTAAAAACACGTGCGAGAGGATGCATCCCGCAGGCTAGTCGAGCAAAAACACGTGCGAGAGGATGCATCCCGCAGGCTAGTCGAGTAAAAACACGTGCGAGAGGATGCTTCCCGCAGGCTAGTCGAGTAAAAACACGTGCAAGAGGATGCATCCCGCAGGCTAGTCGAGTAAAAACACGTGCGAGAGGATGCGTCCCGCAGGCTAGTCGAGCAAAAACACGTGCGAGAGGATGCATCCCGCAGGCTAGTCGAGTAAAAACACGTGCAAGAGGATGCATCCCGCAGGCTAGTCGAGTAAAAACACGTGCGAGAGGATGCGTCCCGCAGGCTAGTCGAGCAAAAACACGTGCGAGAGGATGCATCCCTCAGGCTAGTCGAGCAAATACACGTGCGAGAGGATGCATCCCGCAGGCTAGTCGAGTAAAAACACGTGCGAGGTTTTGTGGGATGCGCATGCGCAGGTTTTTTGGGATGCGCATGGCTAGTCGAGCAAAAACACGTGCGAGAGGATGCATCCCGCAGGCTAGTCGAGCAAAAACACGTGCGAGAGGATGCATCCCGCAGGCTAGTCGAGTAAAAACACGTGCAAAAGGATGCATCCCGCAGGCTAGTCGAGCAAAAACACGTGCGAGAGGATGCATCCCGCAGGCTAGTCGAGCAAATACACGTGCGAGAGGATGCATCCCGCAGGCTAGTCGAGCAAAAACACGTGCGAGAGGATGCATCCCGCAGGCTAGTCGAGCAAAAACACGTGCGAGAGGATGCACCCCGCAGGCTAGTCGAGTAAAAACACGTGCAAGAGGATGCATCCCGCAGGCTAGTCGAGCAAAAACACGTGCGAGAGGATGCATCCCGCAGGCTAGTCGAGCAAATACACGTGCGAGAGGATGCATCCCGCAGGCTAGTCGAGCAAAAACACGTGCGAGAGGATGCATCCCGCAGGCTAGTCGAGCAAAAACACGTGCGAGAGGATGCATCCCGCAGGCTAGTCGAGTAAAAACACGTGCGAGAGGATGCATCCCGCAGGCTAGTCGAGTAAAAACACGTGCGAGAGGATGCATCCTGCAGGCTAGTCGAGTAAAAACACGTGCGAGAGGATGCATCCCGCAGGCTAGTCGAGTAAAAACACGTGCGGGAGGATGCATCCCGCAGGCTAGTCGAGTAAAAACACGTGCGAGAGGATGCATCCCGCAGGCTAGTCGAGTAAAAACACGTGCGAGGTTTTGTGGGATGCGCATGCGCAGGTTTTTTGGGATGCGCATGCTCAGGTTTTTTGGGATGCGCATGGCTAGTCGAGCAAAAACACGTGCGAGAGGATGCATCCCGCAGGCTAGTCGAGCAAAAACACGTGCGAGAGGATGCATCCCGCAGGCTAGTCGAGTAAAAACACGTGCGAGAGGATGCATCCCGCAGGCTAGTTGAGTAAAAACACGTGCGAGAAGATGCATCCCGCAGGCTAGTCGAGTAAAAACACGTGCGAGGTTTTGTGGGATGCGCATGCGCAGGTTTTGTGGGATGCGCATGCGCAGGTTTTTTGGGATGCGCATGGCTAGTCGAGCAAAAACACGTGCGGGAGGATGCATCCCGCAGGCTAGTCGAGCAAAAACACGTGCGAGAGGATGCTTCCCGCAGGCTAGTCGAGTAAAAACACGTGCGAGAGGATGCATCCCGCAGGCTAGTCGAGTAAAAACACGTGCAAGAGGATGCATCCCGCAGGCTAGTCGAGTAAAAACACGTGCGAGAGGATGCATCCCGCAGGCTAGTCGAGCACAAACACGTGCGAGGTTTTGGGGGATGCGCATGCGCAGGTTTTGTGGGATGCGCATGCGCAGGTTTTTTGGGATGCGCATGCGCAGGTTTTTTGGGTTGCGCATGGCTAGTCGAGCAAAAACACGTGCGAGAGGATGCATCCCGCAGGCTAGTCGAGCAAAAACACGTGCGAGAGGATGCATCCCGCAGGCTAGTCGAGCAAAAACACGTGCGAGAGGATGCATCCCGCAGGCTAGTCGAGTAAAAACACGTGCGAGGTTTTGTGGGATGCGCATGCGCAGGTTTTTTGGGATGCGCATGGCTAGTCGAGCAAAAACACGTGCGAGAGGATGCATCCCGCAGGCTAGTCGAGCAAAAACACGTGCGAGAGGATGCATCCCGCAGGCTAGTCCAGTAAAAACACGTGCGAGAGGATGCATCCCGCAGGCTAGTCGAGCAAAAACACGTGCGAGAGGATGCATCCCGCAGGCTAGTCGAGTAAAAACACGTGCGAGAGGATGCTTCCCGCAGGCTAGTCGAGTAAAAACACGTGCAAGAGGATGCATCCCGCAGGCTAGTCGAGTAAAAACACGTGCGAGAGGATGCGTCCCGCAGGCTAGTCGAGCAAAAACACGTGCGAGAGGATGCATCCCGCAGGCTAGTCGAGTAAAAACACGTGCAAGAGGATGCATCCCGCAGGCTAGTCGAGTAAAAACACGTGCGAGAGGATGCGTCCCGCAGGCTAGTCGAGCAAAAACACGTGCGAGAGGATGCATCCCTCAGGCTAGTCGAGCAAATACACGTGCGAGAGGATGCATCCCGCAGGCTAGTCGAGTAAAAACACGTGCGAGGTTTTGTGGGATGCGCATGCGCAGGTTTTTTGGGATGCGCATGGCTAGTCGAGCAAAAACACGTGCGAGAGGATGCATCCCGCAGGCTAGTCGAGCAAAAACACGTGCGAGAGGATGCATCCCGCAGGCTAGTCGAGTAAAAACACGTGCAAAAGGATGCATCCCGCAGGCTAGTCGAGCAAAAACACGTGCGAGAGGATGCATCCCGCAGGCTAGTCGAGCAAATACACGTGCGAGAGGATGCATCCCGCAGGCTAGTCGAGCAAAAACACGTGCGAGAGGATGCATCCCGCAGGCTAGTCGAGCAAAAACACGTGCGAGAGGATGCACCCCGCAGGCTAGTCGAGTAAAAACACGTGCAAGAGGATGCATCCCGCAGGCTAGTCGAGCAAAAACACGTGCGAGAGGATGCATCCCGCAGGCTAGTCGAGCAAATACACGTGCGAGAGGATGCATCCCGCAGGCTAGTCGAGCAAAAACACGTGCGAGAGGATGCATCCCGCAGGCTAGTCGAGCAAAAACACGTGCGAGAGGATGCATCCCGCAGGCTAGTCGAGTAAAAACACGTGCGAGAGGATGCTTCCCGCAGGCTAGTCGAGTAAAAACACGTGCGAGAGGATGCATCGCGTAGGCTAGTCGAGTAAAAACACGTGCGAGAGGATGCATCCCGCAGGCTAGTCGAGTAAAAACACGTGCGAGAGGATGCATCCCGCAGGCTAGTCGAGTAAAAACACGTGCGAGAGGATGCATCCCGCAGGCTAGTCGAGTAAAAACACGTGCGAGGTTTTGTGGGATGCGCATGCGCAGGATTTTTGGGATGCGCATGCGCAGGTTTTTTGGGATGCGCATGGCTAGTCGAGCAAAAACACGTGCGAGAGGATGCATCCCGCAGGCTAGTCGAGCAAAAACACGTGCGAGAGGATGCATCCCGCAGGCTAGTCGAGTAAAAACACGTGCGAGAGGATGCATCCCGCAGGCTAGTCGAGTAAAAACACGTGCGAGAGGATGCATCACGCAGGCTAGTCGAGTAAGAACACGGGCGAGGTTTTGTGGGATGCGCATGCGCAGGTTTTGTGGGATGCGCATGCGCAGGTTTTTTGGGATGCGCATGCGCAGGTTTTTTGGGATGCGCATGCCTAGTCGAGCAAAAACACGTGCGAGAGGATGCATCCCGCAGGCAATCGAGTAAAAACACGTGCGAGAGGATGCATCCCGCAGGCTAGTCGAGTAAAAACACGTGCGAGGTTTTGTGGGATGCGCATGCGCAGGTTTTGTGGGATGCGCATGCGCAGGTTTTTTGGGATGCGCATGGCTAGTCGAGCAAAAACACGTGCGAGAGGATGCATCCCGCAGGCTAGTCGAGCAAAAACACGTGCGAGAGGATGCATCCCGCAGGCTACTCGAGCAAAAACACGTGCGAGAGGATGCATCCCGCAGGCTAGTCGAGTAAAAACACGTGCGAGAGGTTGCATCCCGCAGGCTAGTCGAGTAAAAACACGTGCAAGAGGATGCTTCCCGCAGGCTAGTCGGGTAAAAACACGTGCGAGAGGATGCATCCCGCAGGCTAGTCGAGTAAAAACACGTGCGAGAGGATGCGTCCCGCAGGCTAGTCAAGCAAAAACACGTGCGAGAGGATGCATCCCGCAGGCTAGTCGAGTTAAAACACGTGCGAGGTTTTGTGGGATGCGCATGCGCAGGTTTTTTGGGGAGCGCATGGCTAGTCGAGCAAAAACACGTGCGAGAGGATGCATCCCGCAGGCTAGTCGAGCAAAAACACGTGCGAGAGGATGCATCCCGCAGGCTAGTCGAGTAAAAACACTTGCGAGAGGATGCATCCCGCAGGCTAGTCGAGTAAAAACACGTGCGAGGTTTTGTGGGATACGCATGCGCAGGTTTTTTGGGATGCGCATGCGCAGGTTTTTTGGGATGCGCATGGCTAGTCGAGCAAAAACACGTGCGAGAGGATGCATCCCGCAGGCTAGTCGAGCAAAAACACGTGCGAGAGGATGCATCCCGCAGGCTAGTCGAGTAAAAACACGTGCGAGTGGATGCATCCCGCAGGCTAGTCTAGTAAAAACACGTGCGAGAGGTTGCATCCCGCAGGCTAGTCGAGTAAAAACACGTGCAAGAGGATGCTTCCCGCAGGCTAGTCGAGTAAAAACACGTGCGAGAGGATGCATCCCGCAGGCTAGTCGAGTAAAAACACGTGCGAGAGGATGCATCCCGCAGGCTAGTCGAGTAAAAACACGTGCGAGGTTTTGTGGGATACGCATGCGCAGGTTTTTTGGGATGCGCATGCGCAGGTTTTTTGGGATGCGCATGGCTAGTCGAGCAAAAACACGTGCGAGAGGATGCATCCCGCAGGCTAGTCGAGCAAAAACACGTGCGAGAGGATGCATCCCGCAGGCTAGTCGAGCAAAAACACGTGCGAGAGGATGCATCCCGCAGGCTTGTCGAGCAAAAACACGTGCGAGAGGATGCATCCCGCAGGCTAGTCGAGTAAAAACACGTGCGAGAGGATGCGTCCCGCAGGCTAGTCGAGCAAAAACACGTGCGAGAGGATGCATCCCGCAGGCTAGTCGAGCAAAAACACGTGCGAGAGGATGCATCCCGCAGGCTAGTCGAGCAAAAACACGTGCGAGAGGATGCATCCCGCAGGCTAGTCGAGTAAAAACACGTGCGAGAGGATGAATCCCGCAGCCTAGTCGAGTAAAAACACGTGCGAGAGGATGCATCCCGCAGGCTAGTCGAGCAAAAACACGTGCGAGAGGATGCATCCCGCAGGCTAGTCGAGTAAAAACACGTGCGAGAGGATGAATCCCGCAGGCTAGTCGAGTAAAAACACGTGCAAGAGGATGCATCCCGCAGGCTAGTCGAGTAAAAACACGTGCGAGAGGATGCGTCCCGCAGGCTAGTCGAGCAAAAACACGTGCGAGAGGATGCATCCCGCAGGCTAGTCGAGTAAAAACACGTGCGAGAGGATGCATCCTGCAGGCTAGTCGAGTAAAAACACGTGCTAGAGGATGCATCCCGCAGGCTAGTCGAGTAAAAACACGTGCGAGAGGATGCATCCCGCAGGCTAGTCGAGTAAAAACACGTGCGAGAGGATGCTTCCCGCAGGCTAGTCGAGCAAAAACACGTGCGAGAGGATGCATCCCGCAGGCTAGTCGAGCAAAAACACGTGCGAGAGGATGCACCCCGCAGGCTAGTCGAGTAAAAACACGTGCAAGAGGATGCATCCCGCAGGCTAGTCGAGCAAAAACACGTGCGAGAGGATGCATCCCGCAGGCTAGTCGAGCAAATACACGTGCGAGAGGATGCATCCCGCAGGCTAGTCGAGCAAAAACACGTGCGAGAGGATGCATCCCGCAGGCTAGTCGAGCAAAAACACGTGCGAGAGGATGCATCCCGCAGGCTAGTCGAGTAAAAACACGTGCGAGAGGATGCTTCCCGCAGGCTAGTCGAGTAAAAACACGTGCGAGAGGATGCATCGCGTAGGCTAGTCGAGTAAAAACACGTGCGAGAGGATGCATCCCGCAGGCTAGTCGAGTAAAAACACGTGCGAGAGGATGCATCCCGCAGGCTAGTCGAGTAAAAACACGTGCGAGAGGATGCATCCCGCAGGCTAGTCGAGTAAAAACACGTGCGAGGTTTTGTGGGATGCGCATGCGCAGGATTTTTGGGATGCGCATGCGCAGGTTTTTTGGGATGCGCATGGCTAGTCGAGCAAAAACACGTGCGAGAGGATGCATCCCGCAGGCTAGTCGAGCAAAAACACGTGCGAGAGGATGCATCCCGCAGGCTAGTCGAGTAAAAACACGTGCGAGAGGATGCATCCCGCAGGCTAGTCGAGTAAAAACACGTGCGAGAGGATGCATCACGCAGGCTAGTCGAGTAAGAACACGGGCGAGGTTTTGTGGGATGCGCATGCGCAGGTTTTGTGGGATGCGCATGCGCAGGTTTTTTGGGATGCGCATGCGCAGGTTTTTTGGGATGCGCATGCCTAGTCGAGCAAAAACACGTGCGAGAGGATGCATCCCGCAGGCAATCGAGTAAAAACACGTGCGAGAGGATGCATCCCGCAGGCTAGTCGAGTAAAAACACGTGCGAGGTTTTGTGGGATGCGCATGCGCAGGTTTTGTGGGATGCGCATGCGCAGGTTTTTTGGGATGCGCATGGCTAGTCGAGCAAAAACACGTGCGAGAGGATGCATCCCGCAGGCTAGTCGAGCAAAAACACGTGCGAGAGGATGCATCCCGCAGGCTACTCGAGCAAAAACACGTGCGAGAGGATGCATCCCGCAGGCTAGTCGAGTAAAAACACGTGCGAGAGGTTGCATCCCGCAGGCTAGTCGAGTAAAAACACGTGCAAGAGGATGCTTCCCGCAGGCTAGTCGGGTAAAAACACGTGCGAGAGGATGCATCCCGCAGGCTAGTCGAGTAAAAACACGTGCGAGAGGATGCGTCCCGCAGGCTAGTCAAGCAAAAACACGTGCGAGAGGATGCATCCCGCAGGCTAGTCGAGTTAAAACACGTGCGAGGTTTTGTGGGATGCGCATGCGCAGGTTTTTTGGGGAGCGCATGGCTAGTCGAGCAAAAACACGTGCGAGAGGATGCATCCCGCAGGCTAGTCGAGCAAAAACACGTGCGAGAGGATGCATCCCGCAGGCTAGTCGAGTAAAAACACTTGCGAGAGGATGCATCCCGCAGGCTAGTCGAGTAAAAACACGTGCGAGGTTTTGTGGGATACGCATGCGCAGGTTTTTTGGGATGCGCATGCGCAGGTTTTTTGGGATGCGCATGGCTAGTCGAGCAAAAACACGTGCGAGAGGATGCATCCCGCAGGCTAGTCGAGCAAAAACACGTGCGAGAGGATGCATCCCGCAGGCTAGTCGAGTAAAAACACGTGCGAGTGGATGCATCCCGCAGGCTAGTCTAGTAAAAACACGTGCGAGAGGTTGCATCCCGCAGGCTAGTCGAGTAAAAACACGTGCAAGAGGATGCTTCCCGCAGGCTAGTCGAGTAAAAACACGTGCGAGAGGATGCATCCCGCAGGCTAGTCGAGTAAAAACACGTGCGAGAGGATGCATCCCGCAGGCTAGTCGAGTAAAAACACGTGCGAGGTTTTGTGGGATACGCATGCGCAGGTTTTTTGGGATGCGCATGCGCAGGTTTTTTGGGATGCGCATGGCTAGTCGAGCAAAAACACGTGCGAGAGGATGCATCCCGCAGGCTAGTCGAGCAAAAACACGTGCGAGAGGATGCATCCCGCAGGCTAGTCGAGCAAAAACACGTGCGAGAGGATGCATCCCGCAGGCTTGTCGAGCAAAAACACGTGCGAGAGGATGCATCCCGCAGGCTAGTCGAGTAAAAACACGTGCGAGAGGATGCGTCCCGCAGGCTAGTCGAGCAAAAACACGTGCGAGAGGATGCATCCCGCAGGCTAGTCGAGCAAAAACACGTGCGAGAGGATGCATCCCGCAGGCTAGTCGAGCAAAAACACGTGCGAGAGGATGCATCCCGCAGGCTAGTCGAGTAAAAACACGTGCGAGAGGATGAATCCCGCAGCCTAGTCGAGTAAAAACACGTGCGAGAGGATGCATCCCGCAGGCTAGTCGAGCAAAAACACGTGCGAGAGGATGCATCCCGCAGGCTAGTCGAGTAAAAACACGTGCGAGAGGATGAATCCCGCAGGCTAGTCGAGTAAAAACACGTGCAAGAGGATGCATCCCGCAGGCTAGTCGAGTAAAAACACGTGCGAGAGGATGCGTCCCGCAGGCTAGTCGAGCAAAAACACGTGCGAGAGGATGCATCCCGCAGGCTAGTCGAGTAAAAACACGTGCGAGAGGATGCATCCTGCAGGCTAGTCGAGTAAAAACACGTGCTAGAGGATGCATCCCGCAGGCTAGTCGAGTAAAAACACGTGCGAGAGGATGCATCCCGCAGGCTAGTCGAGTAAAAACACGTGCGAGAGGATGCTTCCCGCAGGCTAGTCGAGTAAAAACACGTGCAAGAGGATGCATCCCGCAGGCTAGTCGAGTAAAAACACGTGCGAGAGGATGCGTCCCGCAGGCTAGTCGAGCAAAAACACGTGCGAGAGGATGCATCCCTCAGGCTAGTCGAGCAAATACACGTGCGAGAGGATGCATCCCGCAGGCTAGTCGAGCAAAAACACGTGCGAGAGGATGCATCCCGCAGGCTAGTCGAGTAAAAACACGTGCGAGAGGATGCATCCCGCAGGCTAGTCGAGTAAAAACACGTGCGAGGTTTTGTGGGATGCGCATGCGCAGGATTTTTGGGATGCGCATGCGCAGGTTTTTTGGGATGCGCATGGCTAGTCGAGCAAAAACACGTGCGAGAGGATGCATCCCGCAGGCTAGTCGAGCAAAAACACGTGCGAGAGGATGCATCCCGCAGGCTAGTCGAGTAAAAACACGTGCGAGAGGATGCATCCCGCAGGCTAGTCGAGTAAAAACACGTGCGAGAGGATGCATCACGCAGGCTAGTCGAGTAAGAACACGGGCGAGGTTTTGTGGGATGCGCATGCGCAGGTTTTGTGGGATGCGCATGCGCAGGTTTTTTGGGATGCGCATGCGCAGGTTTTTTGGGATGCGCATGCCTAGTCGAGCAAAAACACGTGCGAGAGGATGCATCCCGCAGGCTAGTCGAGTAAAAACACGTGCGAGAGGATGCATCCCGCAGGCTAGTCGAGTAAAAACACGTGCGAGGTTTTGTGGGATACGCATGCGCAGGTTTTGTGGGATGCGCATGCGCAGGTTTTTTGGGATGCGCATGGCTAGTCGAGCAAAAACACGTGCGAGAGGATGCATCCCGCAGGCTAGTCGAGCAAAAACACGTGCGACAGGATGCATCCCGCAGGCTAGTCGAGCAAAAACACGTGCGAGAGGATGCATCCCGCAGGCTAGTCGAGTAAAAACACGTGCAAGAGGATGCTTCCCGCAGGCTAGTCGAGTAAAAACACGTGCGAGAGGATGCATCGCGCAGGCTAGTCGAGTAAAAACACGTGCGAGAGGATGCGTCCCGCAGGCTAGTCAAGCAAAAACACGTGCGAGAGGATGCATCCCGCAGGCTAGTCGAGTAAAAACACGTGCGAGGTTTTGTGGGATGCGCATGCGCAGGTTTTTTGGGATGCGCATGGCTAGTCGAGCAAAAACACGTGCGAGAGGATGCATCCCGCAGGCTAGTCGAGTAAAAACACGTGCAAGAGGATGCTTCCCGCAGGCTAGTCGAGTAAAAACACGTGCGAGAGGATGCATCGCGCAGGCTAGTCGAGTAAAAACACGTGCGAGAGGATGCGTCCCGCAGGCTAGTCAAGCAAAAACACGTGCGAGAGGATGCATCCCGCAGGCTAGTCGAGTAAAAACACGTGCGAGGTTTTGTTCGATGCGCATGCGCAGGTTTTTTGGGATGCGCATGGCTAGTCGAGCAAAAACACGTGCGAGAGGATGCATCCCGCAGGCTAGTCGAGCAAAAACACGTGCGAGAGGATGCATCCCGCAGGCTAGTCGAGCAAAAACACGTGCGAGAGGATGCATCCCGCAGGCTAGTCGAGCAAAAACACGTGCGAGAGGATGCATCCCGCAGGCTAGTCGAGCAAAAACACGTGCGAGAGGATGCATCCCGCAGGCTAGTCGAGTAAAAACACGTGCGAGAGGATGCGTCCCGCAGGCTAGTCGAGCAAAAACACGTGCGAGAGGATGCATCCCGCAGGCTAGTCGAGCAAAAACACGTGCGAGAGGATGCATCCCGCAGGCTAGTCGAGCAAAAACATTTGCGAGAGGATGCATCCCGCAGGCTAGTCGAGTAAAAACACGTGCGAGAGGATGAATAACGCAGCCTAGTCGAGAAAAAACACGTGCTAGAGGATGCATCCCGCAGGCTAGTCGAGTAAAAACACGTGCGAGAGGATGCATCCCGCAGGCTAGTCGAGTAAAAACACGTGCGAGAGGATGAATCCCGCAGGCTAGTCGAGTAAAAACACGTGCAAGAGGATGCATCCCGCAGGCTAGTCGAGTAAAAACACGTGCGAGAGGATGCGTCCCGCAGGCTAGTCGAGCAAAAACACGTGCGAGAGGATGCATCCCTCAGGCTAGTCGAGCAAATACACGTGCGAGAGGATGCATCCCGCAGGCTAGTCAAGCAAAAACACGTGCGAGAGGATGCATCCCGCATGCTAGTCGAGCAAAAACACGTGCGAGAGGATGCATCCCGCAGGCTAGTCGAGTAAAAACACGTGCGAGAGGATGCTTCCCGCAGGCTAGTCGAGTAATAACACGTGCGAGAGGATGCATCCCGCAGGCTAGTCGAGTAAAAACACGTGCAAGAGGATGCATCCCGCAGGCTAGTCGAGCAAAAACACGTGCGAGAGGATGCATCCCGCAGGCTACTCGAGTAAAAACACGTGCGAGAGGATGCATCCCGCAGGCTAGTCGAGCAAAAACACGTGCGAGAGGATGCATCCCGCAGGCTAGTCGAGTAAAAACACGTGCGAGAGGATGCATCCTGCAGGCTAGTCGAGTAAAAACACGTGCTAGAGGATGCATCCCGCAGGCTAGTCGAGTAAAAACACGTGCGAGAGGATGCATCCCGCAGGCTAGTCGAGTAAAAACACGTGCGAGAGGATGCTTCCCGCAGGCTAATCGAGTAAAAACACGTGCAAGAGGATGCATCCCGCAGGCTAGTCGAGTAAAAACACGTGCGAGAGGATGCGTCCCGCAGGCTAGTCGAGCAAAAACACGTGCGAGAGGATGCATCCCTCAGGCTAGTCGAGCAAATACACGTGCGAGAGGATGCATCCCGCAGGCTAGTCGAGCAAAAACACGTGCGAGAGGATGCATCCCGCAGGCTAGTCGAGTAAAAACACGTGCGAGAGGATGCATCCCGCAGGCTAGTCGAGTAAAAACACGTGCGAGGTTTTGTGGGATGCGCATGGCTAGTCGAGCAAAAACACGTGCGAGAGGATGCATCCCGCAGGCTAGTCGAGCAAAAACACGTGCGAGAGGATGCATCCCGCAGGCTAGTCGAGTAAAAACACGTGCGAGAGGATGCATCCCGCAGGCTAGTCGAGTAAAAACACGTGCGAGAGGATGCATCACGCAGGCTAGTCGAGTAAGAACACGGGCGAGGTTTTGTGGGACGCGCATGCGCAGGTTTTGTGGGATGCGCATGCGCAGGTTTTTTGGGATGCGCATGCGCAGGTTTTTTGGGATGCGCATGCCTAGTCGAGCAAAAACACGTGCGAGAGGATGCATCCCGCAGGCTTGTCGAGTAAAAACACGTGCGAGAGGATGCATCCCGCAGGCTAGTCGAGTAAAAACACGTGCGAGGTTTTGTGGGATGCGCATGCGCAGGTTTTGTGGGATGCGCATGCGCAGGTTTTTTGGGATGCGCATGGCTAGTCGAGCAAAAACACGTGCGAGAGGATGCATCCCGCAGGCTAGTCGAGCAAAAACACGTGCGAGAGGATGCATCCCGCAGGCTAGTCGAGCAAAAACACGTGCGAGAGGATGCATCCCGCAGGCTAGTCGAGTAAAAACACGTGCGAGAGGTTGCATCCCGCAGGCTAGTCGAGTAAAAACACGTGCAAGAGGATGCTTCCCGCAGGCTAGTCGAGTAAAAACACGTGCGAGAGGATGCATCGCGCAGGCTAGTCGAGTAAAAACACGTGCGAGAGGATGCGTCCCGCAGGCTAGTCAAGCAAAAACACGTGCGAGAGGATGCATCCCGCAGGCTAGTCGAGCAAAAACACGTGCGAGAGGATGCATCCCGCAGGCTAGTCGAGTAAAAACACGTGCGAGAGGATGCATCCCGCAGGCTAGTCGAGTAAAAACACGTGCGAGAGGATGCATCACGCAGGCTAGTCGAGTAAGAACACGGGCGAGGTTTTGTGGGATGCGCATGCGCAGGTTTTGTGGGATGCGCATGCGCAGGTTTTTTGGGATGCGCATGCCGAGTCGAGCAAAAACACGTGCGAGAGGATGCATCCCGCAGGCTAGTCGAGTAAAAACACGTGCGAGAGGATGCATCCCGCAGGCTAGTCGAGTAAAAACACGTGCGAGGTTTTGTGGGATGCGCATGCGCAGGTTTTGTGGGATGCGCATGCGCAGGTTTTTTGGGATGCGCATGGCTAGTCGAGCAAAAACACGTGCGAGAGGATGCATCCCGCAGGCTAGTCGAGCAAAAACACGTGCGACAGGATGCATCCCGCAGGCTAGTCGAGCAAAAACACGTGCGAGAGGATGCATCCCGCAGGCTAGTCGAGTAAAAACACGTGCAAGAGGATGCTTCCCGCAGGCTAGTCGAGTAAAAACACGTGCGAGAGGATGCATCGCGCAGGCTAGTCGAGTAAAAACACGTGCGAGAGGATGCGTCCCGCAGGCTAGTCAAGCAAAAACACGTGCGAGAGGATGCATCCCGCAGGCTAGTCGAGTAAAAACACGTGCGAGGTTTTGTGGGATGCGCATGCGCAGGTTTTTGGGATGCGCATGGCTAGTCGAGCAAAAACACGTGCGAGAGGATGCATCCCGCAGGCTAGTCGAGTAAAAACACGTGCAAGAGGATGCTTCCCGCAGGCTAGTCGAGTAAAAACACGTGCGAGAGGATGCGTCCCGCAGGCTAGTCAAGCAAAAACACGTGCGAGAGGATGCATCCCGCAGGCTAGTCGAGCAAAAACACGTGCGAGAGGATGCATCCCGCAGGCTAGTCGAGTAAAAACACGTGCGAGAGGATGAATCCCGCAGCCTAGTCGAGTAAAAACACGTGCGAGAGGATGCATCCCGCAGGCTAGTCGAGCAAAAACACGTGCGAGAGGATGCATCCCGCAGGCTAGTCGAGTAAAAACACGTGCGAGAGGATGAATCCCGCAGGCTAGTAGAGTAAAAACACGTGCAAGAGGATGCATCCCGCAGGCCAGTCGAGTAAAAACACGTGCGAGAGGATGCGTCCCGCAGGCTAGTCGAGCAAAAACACGTGCGAGAGGATGCATCCCTCAGGCTAGTCGAGCAAATACACGTGCGAGAGGATGCATCCCGCAGGCTAGTCGAGCAAAAACACGTGCGAGAGGATGCATCCCGCAGGCTAGTCGAGCAAAAACACGTGCGAGAGGATGCATCCCGCAGGCTAGTCGAGTAAAAACACGAGCGAGAGGATGCTTCCCGCAGGCTAGTCGAGTAATAACACGTGCGAGAGGATGCATCCCGCAGGCTAGTCGAGTAAAAACACGTGCAAGAGGATGCATCCCGCAGGCTAGTCGAGCAAAAACACGTGCGAGAGGATGCATCCCGCAGGCTACTCGAGTAAAAACACGTGCGAGAGGATGCATCCCGCAGGCTAGTCGAGCAAAAACACGTGCGAGAGGATGCATCCCGCAGGCTAGTCGAGTAAAAACACGTGCGAGAGGATGCATCCTGCAGGCTAGTCGAGTAAAAACACGTGCTAGAGGATGCATCCCGCAGGCTAGTCGAGTAAAAACACGTGCGAGAGGATGCATCCCGCAGGCTAGTCGAGTAAAAACACGTGCGAGAGGATGCTTCCCGCAGGCTAGTCGAGTAAAAACACGTGCAAGAGGATGCATCCCGCAGGCTAGTCGAGTAAAAACACGTGCGAGAGGATGCGTCCCGCAGGCTAGTCGAGCAAAAACACGTGCGAGAGGATGCATCCCTCAGGCTAGTCGAGCAAATACACGTGCGAGAGGATGCATCCCGCAGGCTAGTCGAGTAAAAACACGTGCGAGATGATGAATCCCGCAGGCTAGTCGAGTAAAAACACGTGCAAGAGGATGCATCCCGCAGGCTAGTCGAGTAAAAACACGTGCGAGAGGATGCGTCCCGCAGGCTAGTCGAGCAAAAACACGTGCGAGAGGATGCATCCCTCAGGCTAGTCGAGCAAATACACGTGCGAGAGGATGCATCCCGCAGGCTAGTCAAGCAAAAACACGTGCGAGAGGATGCATCCCGCATGCTAGTCGAGCAAAAACACGTGCGAGAGGATGCATCCCGCAGGCTAGTCGAGTAAAAACACGTGCGAGAGGATGCTTCCCGCAGGCTAGTCGAGTAATAACACGTGCGAGAGGATGCATCCCGCAGGCTAGTCGAGTAAAAACACGTGCAAGAGGATGCATCCCGCAGGCTAGTCGAGCAAAAACACGTGCGAGAGGATGCATCCCGCAGGCTACTCGAGTAAAAACACGTGCGAGAGGATGCATCCCGCAGGCTAGTCGAGCAAAAACACGTGCGAGAGGATGCATCCCGCAGGCTAGTCGAGTAAAAACACGTGCGAGAGGATGCATCCTGCAGGCTAGTCGAGTAAAAACACGTGCTAGAGGATGCATCCCGCAGGCTAGTCGAGTAAAAACACGTGCGAGAGGATGCATCCCGCAGGCTAGTCGAGTAAAAACACGTGCGAGAGGATGCTTCCCGCAGGCTAATCGAGTAAAAACACGTGCAAGAGGATGCATCCCGCAGGCTAGTCGAGTAAAAACACGTGCGAGAGGATGCGTCCCGCAGGCTAGTCGAGCAAAAACACGTGCGAGAGGATGCATCCCTCAGGCTAGTCGAGCAAATACACGTGCGAGAGGATGCATCCCGCAGGCTAGTCGAGCAAAAACACGTGCGAGAGGATGCATCCCGCAGGCTAGTCGAGTAAAAACACGTGCGAGAGGATGCATCCCGCAGGCTAGTCGAGTAAAAACACGTGCGAGGTTTTGTGGGATGCGCATGGCTAGTCGAGCAAAAACACGTGCGAGAGGATGCATCCCGCAGGCTAGTCGAGCAAAAACACGTGCGAGAGGATGCATCTCGCAGGCTAGTCGAGTAAAAACACGTGCGAGAGGATGCATCCCGCAGGCTAGTCGAGTAAAAACACGTGCGAGAGGATGCATCACGCAGGCTAGTCGAGTAAGAACACGGGCGAGGTTTTGTGGGACGCGCATGCGCAGGTTTTGTGGGATGCGCATGCGCAGGTTTTTTGGGATGCGCATGCGCAGGTTTTTTGGGATGCGCATGACTAGTCGAGCAAAAACACGTGCGAGAGGATGCATCCCGCAGGCTTGTCGAGTAAAAACACGTGCGAGAGGATGCATCCCGCAGGCTAGTCGAGTAAAAACACGTGCGAGGTTTTGTGGGATGCGCATGCGCAGGTTTTGTGGGATGCGCATGCGCAGGTTTTTTGGGATGCGCATGGCTAGTCGAGCAAAAACACGTGCGAGAGGATGCATCCCGCAGGCTAGTCGAGCAAAAACACGTGCGAGAGGATGCATCCCGCAGGCTAGTCGAGCAAAAACACGTGCGAGAGGATGCATCCCGCAGGCTAGTCGAGTAAAAACACGTGCGAGAGGTTGCATCCCGCAGGCTAGTCGAGTAAAAACACGTGCAAGAGGATGCTTCCCGCAGGCTAGTCGAGTAAAAACACGTGCGAGAGGATGCATCGCGCAGGCTAGTCGAGTAAAAACACGTGCGAGAGGATGCGTCCCGCAGGCTAGTCAAGCAAAAACACGTGCGAGAGGATGCATCCCGCAGGCTAGTCGAGCAAAAACACGTGCGAGAGGATGCATCCCGCAGGCTAGTCGAGTAAAAACACGTGCGAGAGGATGCATCCCGCAGGCTAGTCGAGTAAAAACACGTGCGAGAGGATGCATCACGCAGGCTAGTCGAGTAAGAACACGGGCGAGGTTTTGTGGGATGCGCATGCGCAGGTTTTGTGGGATGCGCATGCGCAGGTTTTTTGGGATGCGCATGCCGAGTCGAGCAAAAACACGTGCGAGAGGATGCATCCCGCAGGCTAGTCGAGTAAAAACACGTGCGAGAGGATGCATCCCGCAGGCTAGTCGAGTAAAAACACGTGCGAGGTTTTGTGGGATGCGCATGCGCAGGTTTTGTGGGATGCGCATGCGCAGGTTTTTTGGGATGCGCATGGCTAGTCGAGCAAAAACACGTGCGAGAGGATGCATCCCGCAGGCTAGTCGAGCAAAAACACGTGCGACAGGATGCATCCCGCAGGCTAGTCGAGCAAAAACACGTGCGAGAGGATGCATCCCGCAGGCTAGTCGAGTAAAAACACGTGCAAGAGGATGCTTCCCGCAGGCTAGTCGAGTAAAAACACGTGCGAGAGGATGCATCGCGCAGGCTAGTCGAGTAAAAACACGTGCGAGAGGATGCGTCCCGCAGGCTAGTCAAGCAAAAACACGTGCGAGAGGATGCATCCCGCAGGCTAGTCGAGTAAAAACACGTGCGAGGTTTTGTGGGATGCGCATGCGCAGGTTTTTTGGGATGCGCATGGCTAGTCGAGCAAAAACACGTGCGAGAGGATGCATCCCGCAGGCTAGTCGAGTAAAAACACGTGCAAGAGGATGCTTCCCGCAGGCTAGTCGAGTAAAAACACGTGCGAGAGGATGCGTCCCGCAGGCTAGTCAAGCAAAAACACGTGCGAGAGGATGCATCCCGCAGGCTAGTCGAGCAAAAACACGTGCGAGAGGATGCATCCCGCAGGCTAGTCGAGTAAAAACACGTGCGAGAGGATGAATCCCGCAGCCTAGTCGAGTAAAAACACGTGCGAGAGGATGCATCCCGCAGGCTAGTCGAGCAAAAACACGTGCGAGAGGATGCATCCCGCAGGCTAGTCGAGTAAAAACACGTGCGAGAGGATGAATCCCGCAGGCTAGTAGAGTAAAAACACGTGCAAGAGGATGCATCCCGCAGGCCAGTCGAGTAAAAACACGTGCGAGAGGATGCGTCCCGCAGGCTAGTCGAGCAAAAACACGTGCGAGAGGATGCATCCCTCAGGCTAGTCGAGCAAATACACGTGCGAGAGGATGCATCCCGCAGGCTAGTCGAGCAAAAACACGTGCGAGAGGATGCATCCCGCAGGCTAGTCGAGCAAAAACACGTGCGAGAGGATGCATCCCGCAGGCTAGTCGAGTAAAAACACGAGCGAGAGGATGCTTCCCGCAGGCTAGTCGAGTAATAACACGTGCGAGAGGATGCATCCCGCAGGCTAGTCGAGTAAAAACACGTGCAAGAGGATGCATCCCGCAGGCTAGTCGAGCAAAAACACGTGCGAGAGGATGCATCCCGCAGGCTACTCGAGTAAAAACACGTGCGAGAGGATGCATCCCGCAGGCTAGTCGAGCAAAAACACGTGCGAGAGGATGCATCCCGCAGGCTAGTCGAGTAAAAACACGTGCGAGAGGATGCATCCTGCAGGCTAGTCGAGTAAAAACACGTGCTAGAGGATGCATCCCGCAGGCTAGTCGAGTAAAAACACGTGCGAGAGGATGCATCCCGCAGGCTAGTCGAGTAAAAACACGTGCGAGAGGATGCTTCCCGCAGGCTAGTCGAGTAAAAACACGTGCAAGAGGATGCATCCCGCAGGCTAGTCGAGTAAAAACACGTGCGAGAGGATGCGTCCCGCAGGCTAGTCGAGCAAAAACACGTGCGAGAGGATGCATCCCTCAGGCTAGTCGAGCAAATACACGTGCGAGAGGATGCATCCCGCAGGCTAGTCGAGCAAAAACACGTGCGAGAGGATGCATCCCGCAGGCTAGTCGAGTAAAAACACGTGCGAGAGGATGCATCCCGCAGGCTAGTCGAGTAAAAACACGTGCGAGGTTTTGTGGGATGCGCATGCGCAGGATTTTTGGGATGCGCATGCGCAGGTTTTTTGGGATGCGCATGGCTAGTCGAGCAAAAACACGTGCGAGAGGATGCATCCCGCAGGCTAGTCGAGCAAAAACACGTGCGAGAGGATGCATCCCGCAGGCTAGTCGAGTAAAAACACGTGCGAGAGGATGCATCCCGCAGGCTAGTCGAGTAAAAACACGTGCGAGAGGATGCATCACGCAGGCTAGTCGAGTAAGAACACGGGCGAGGTTTTGTGGGACGCGCATGCGCAGGTTTTGTGGGATGCGCATGCGCAGGTTTTTTGGGATGCGCATGCGCAGGTTTTTTGGGATGCGCATGCCTAGTCGAGCAAAAACACGTGCGAGAGGATGCATCCCGCAGGCTTGTCGAGTAAAAACACGTGCGAGAGGATGCATCCCGCAGGCTAGTCGAGTAAAAACACGTGCGAGGTTTTGTGGGATGCGCATGCGCAGGTTTTGTGGGATGCGCATGCGCAGGTTTTTTGGGATGCGCATGGCTAGTCGAGCAAAAACACGTGCGAGAGGATGCATCCCGCAGGCTAGTCGAGCAAAAACACGTGCGAGAGGATGCATCCCGCAGGCTAGTCGAGCAAAAACACGTGCGAGAGGATGCATCCCGCAGGCTAGTCGAGTAAAAACACGTGCGAGAGGTTGCATCCCGCAGGCTAGTCGAGTAAAAACACGTGCAAGAGGATGCTTCCCGCAGGCTAGTCGAGTAAAAACACGTGCGAGAGGATGCATCGCGCAGGCTAGTCGAGTAAAAACACGTGCGAGAGGATGCGTCCCGCAGGCTAGTCAAGCAAAAACACGTGCGAGAGGATGCATCCCGCAGGCTAGTCGAGTAAAAACACGTGCGAGGTTTTGTGGGATGCGCATGCGCAGGTTTTTTGGGATGCGCATGGCTAGTCGAGCAAAAACACGTGCGAGAGGATGCATCCCGCAGGCTAGTCGAGCAAAAACACGTGCGAGAGGATGCATCCCGCAGGCTAGTCGAGTAAAAACACGTGCAAGAGGATGCATCCCGCAGGCTAGTCGAGCAAAAACACGTGCGAGAGGATGCATCCCGCAGGCTAGTCGAGCAAATACACGTGCGAGAGGATGCATCCCGCAGGCTAGTCGAGCAAAAACACGTGCGAGAGGATGCATCCCGCAGGCTAGTCGAGCAAAAACACGTGCGAGAGGATGCACCCCGCAGGCTAGTCGAGTAAAAACACGTGCAAGAGGATGCATCCCGCAGGCTAGTCGAGCAAAAACACGTGCGAGAGGATGCATCCCGCAGGCTAGTCGAGTAAAAACACGTGCGAGAGGATGCATCACGCAGGCTAGTCGAGTAAGAACACGGGCGAGGTTTTGTGGGATGCGCATGCGCAGGTTTTGTGGGATGCGCATGCGCAGGTTTTTTGGGATGCGCATGCGCAGGTTTTTTGGGATGCGCATGCCTAGTCGAGCAAAAACACGTGCGAGAGGATGCATCCCGCAGGCTAGTCGAGTAAAAACACGTGCGAGAGGATGCATCCCGCAGGCTAGTCGAGTATAAACACGTGCGAGGTTTTGTGGGATGCGCATGCGCAGGTTTTGTGGGATGCGCATGCGCAGGTTTTTTGGGATGCGCATGGCTAGTCGAGCAAAAACACGTGCGAGAGGATGCATCCCGCAGGCTAGTCGAGCAAAAACACGTGCGAGAGGATGCATCCCGCAGGCTAGTCGAGCAAAAACACGTGCGAGAGGATGCATCCCGCAGGCTAGTCGAGTAAAAACACGTGCGAGAGGTTGCATCCCGCAGGCTAGTCGAGTAAAAACACGTGCAAGAGGATGCTTCCCGCAGGCTAGTCGAGTAAAAACACGTGCGAGAGGATGCATCCCGCAGGCTAGTCGAGTAAAAACACGTGCGAGGTTTTGTGGGATGCGCATGCGCAGGTTTTTTGGGATGCGCATGGCTAGTCGAGCAAAAACACGTGCGAGAGGATGCATCCCGCAGGCTAGTCGAGCAAAAACACGTGCGAGAGGATGCATCCCGCAGGCTAGTCGAGCAAAAACACGTGCGAGAGGATGCATCCCGCAGGCTAGTCGAGTAAAAACACGTGCGAGAGGTTGCATCCCGCAGGCTAGTCGAGTAAAAACACGTGCAAGAGGATGCATCCCGCAGGCTAGTCGAGTAAAAACACGTGCGAGAGGATGCATCGCGCAGGCTAGTCGAGTAAAAACACGTGCGAGAGGATGCGTCCCGCAGGTTAGTCAAGCAAAAACACGTGCGAGAGGATGCATCCCGCAGGCTAGTCGAGTAAAAACACGTGCGAGGTTTTGTGGGATGCGCATGCGCAGGTTTTTTGGGATGCGCATGGCTAGTCGAGCAAAAACACGTGCGAGAGGATGCATCCCGCATGCTAGTCGAGCAAAAACACGTGCGAGAGGATGCATCCCGCAGGCTAGTCGAGTAAAAACACGTGCAAGAGGATGCATCCCGCAGGCTAGTCGAGCAAAAACACGTGCGAGAGGATGCATCCCGCAGGCTAGTCGAGCAAATACACGTGCGAGAGGATGCATCCCGCAGGCTAGTCGAGCAAAAACACGTGCGAGAGTATGCATCCCGCAGGCTAGTCGAGCAAAAACACGTGCGAGAGGATGCACCCCGCAGGCTAGTCGAGTAAAAACACGTGCAAGAGGATGCATCCCGCAGGCTAGTCGAGCAAAAACACGTGCGAGAGGATGCATCCCGCAGGCTAGTCGAGCAAATACACGTGCGAGAGGATGCATCCCGCAGGCTAGTCGAGCAAAAACACGTGCGAGAGGATGCATCCCGCAGGCTAGTCGAGCAAAAACACGTGCGAGAGGATGCATCCCGCAGGCTACTCGAGTAAAAACACGTGCGAGAGGATGCATCCCGCAGGCTAGTCGAGTAAAAACACGTGCGAGAGGATGCATCACGCAGGCTAGTCGAGTAAGAACACGGGCGAGGTTTTGTGGGACGCGCATGCGCAGGTTTTGTGGGATGCGCATGCGCAGGTTTTTTGGGATGCGCATGCGCAGGTTTTTTGGGATGCGCATGCCTAGTCGAGCAAAAACACGTGCGAGAGGATGCATCCCGCAGGCTTGTCGAGTAAAAACACGTGCGAGAGGATGCATCCCGCAGGCTAGTCGAGTAAAAACACGTGCGAGGTTTTGTGGGATGCGCATGCGCAGGTTTTGTGGGATGCGCATGCGCAGGTTTTTTGGGATGCGCATGGCTAGTCGAGCAAAAACACGTGCGAGAGGATGCATCCCGCAGGCTAGTCGAGCAAAAACACGTGCGAGAGGATGCATCCCGCAGGCTAGTCGAGCAAAAACACGTGCGAGAGGATGCATCCCGCAGGCTAGTCGAGTAAAAACACGTGCGAGAGGTTGCATCCCGCAGGCTAGTCGAGTAAAAACACGTGCAAGAGGATGCTTCCCGCAGGCTAGTCGAGTAAAAACACGTGCGAGAGGATGCATCGCGCAGGCTAGTCGAGTAAAAACACGTGCGAGAGGATGCGTCCCGCAGGCTAGTCAAGCAAAAACACGTGCGAGAGGATGCATCCCGCAGGCTAGTCGAGCAAAAACACGTGCGAGAGGATGCATCCCGCAGGCTAGTCGAGTAAAAACACGTGCGAGAGGATGCATCCCGCAGGCTAGTCGAGTAAAAACACGTGCGAGAGGATGCATCACGCAGGCTAGTCGAGTAAGAACACGGGCGAGGTTTTGTGGGATGCGCATGCGCAGGTTTTGTGGGATGCGCATGCGCAGGTTTTTTGGGATGCGCATGCGCAGGTTTTTTGGGATGCGCATGCCGAGTCGAGCAAAAACACGTGCGAGAGGATGCATCCCGCAGGCTAGTCGAGTAAAAACACGTGCGAGAGGATGCATCCCGCAGGCTAGTCGAGTAAAAACACGTGCGAGGTTTTGTGGGATGCGCATGCGCAGGTTTTGTGGGATGCGCATGCGCAGGTTTTTTGGGATGCGCATGGCTAGTCGAGCAAAAACACGTGCGAGAGGATGCATCCCGCAGGCTAGTCGAGCAAAAACACGTGCGACAGGATGCATCCCGCAGGCTAGTCGAGCAAAAACACGTGCGAGAGGATGCATCCCGCAGGCTAGTCGAGTAAAAACACGTGCAAGAGGATGCTTCCCGCAGGCTAGTCGAGTAAAAACACGTGCGAGAGGATGCATCGCGCAGGCTAGTCGAGTAAAAACACGTGCGAGAGGATGCGTCCCGCAGGCTAGTCAAGCAAAAACACGTGCGAGAGGATGCATCCCGAAGGCTAGTCGAGTAAAAACACGTGCGAGGTTTTGTGGGATGCGCATGCGCAGGTTTTTTGGGATGCGCATGGCTAGTCGAGCAAAAACACGTGCGAGAGGATGCATCCCGCAGGCTAGTCGAGTAAAAACACGTGCAAGAGGATGCTTCCCGCAGGCTAGTCGAGTAAAAACACGTGCGAGAGGATGCGTCCCGCAGGCTAGTCAAGCAAAAACACGTGCGAGAGGATGCATCCCGCAGGCTAGTCGAGCAAAAACACGTGCGAGAGGATGCATCCCGCAGGCTAGTCGAGTAAAAACACGTGCGAGAGGATGAATCCCGCAGCCTAGTCGAGTAAAAACACGTGCGAGAGGATGCATCCCGCAGGCTAGTCGAGCAAAAACACGTGCGAGAGGATGCATCCCGCAGGCTAGTCGAGTAAAAACACGTGCGAGAGGATGAATCCCGCAGGCTAGTCGAGTAAAAACACGTGCAAGAGGATGCATCCCGCAGGCCAGTCGAGTAAAAACACGTGCGAGAGGATGCGTCCCGCAGGCTAGTCGAGCAAAAACACGTGCGAGAGGATGCATCCCTCAGGCTAGTCGAGCAAATACACGTGCGAGAGGATGCATCCCGCAGGCTAGTCGAGCAAAAACACGTGCGAGAGGATGCATCCCGCAGGCTAGTCGAGCAAAAACACGTGCGAGAGGATGCATCCCGCAGGCTAGTCGAGTAAAAACACGTGCGAGAGGATGCTTCCCGCAGGCTAGTCGAGTAATAACACGTGCGAGAGGATGCATCCCGCAGGCTAGTCGAGTAAAAACACGTGCAAGAGGATGCATCCCGCAGGCTAGTCGAGCAAAAACACGTGCGAGAGGATGCATCCCGCAGGCTACTCGAGTAAAAACACGTGCGAGAGGATGCATCCCGCAGGCTAGTCGAGCAAAAACACGTGCGAGAGGATGCATCCCGCAGGCTAGTCGAGTAAAAACACGTGCGAGAGGATGCATCCTGCAGGCTAGTCGAGTAAAAACACGTGCTAGAGGATGCATCCCGCAGGCTAGTCGAGTAAAAACACGTGCGAGAGGATGCATCCCGCAGGCTAGTCGAGTAAAAACACGTGCGAGAGGATGCTTCCCGCAGGCTAGTCGAGTAAAAACACGTGCAAGAGGATGCATCCCGCAGGCTAGTCGAGTAAAAACACGTGCGAGAGGATGCGTCCCGCAGGCTAGTCGAGCAAAAACACGTGCGAGAGGATGCATCCCTCAGGCTAGTCGAGCAAATACACGTGCGAGAGGATGCATCCCGCAGGCTAGTCGAGCAAAAACACGTGCGAGAGGATGCATCCCGCAGGCTAGTCGAGTAAAAACACGTGCGAGAGGATGCATACCGCAGGCTAGTCGAGTAAAAACACGTGCGAGGTTTTGTGGGATGCGCATGCGCAGGATTTTTGGGATGCGCATGCGCAGGTTTTTTGGGATGCGCATGGCTAGTCGAGCAAAAACACGTGCGAGAGGATGCATCCCGCAGGCTAGTCGAGCAAAAACACGTGCGAGAGGATGCATCCCGCAGGCTAGTCGAGTAAAAACACGTGCGAGAGGATGCATCCCGCAGGCTAGTCGAGTAAAAACACGTGCGAGAGGATGCATCACGCAGGCTAGTCGAGTAAGAACACGGGCGAGGTTTTGTGGGACGCGCATGCGCAGGTTTTGTGGGATGCGCATGCGCAGGTTTTTTGGGGTGCGCATGCGCAGGTTTTTTGGGATACGCATGCCTAGTCGAGCAAAAACACGTGCGAGAGGATGCATCCCGCAGGCTTGTCGAGTAAAAACACGTGCGAGAGGATGCATCCCGCAGGCTAGTCGAGTAAAAACACGTGCGAGGTTTTGTGGGATGCGCATGCGCAGGTTTGTGGGATGCGCATGCGCAGGTTTTTTGGGATGCGCATGGCTAGTCGAGCAAAAACACGTGCGAGAGGATGCATCCCGCAGGCTAGTCGAGCAAAAACACGTGCGAGAGGATGCATCCCGCAGGCTAGTCGAGCAAAAACACGTGCGAGAGGATGCATCCCGCAGGCTAGTCGAGTAAAAACACGTGCGAGAGGTTGCATCCCGCAGGCTAGTCGAGTAAAAACACGTGCAAGAGGATGCTTCCCGCAGGCTAGTCGAGTAAAAACACGTGCGAGAGGATGCATCGCGCAGGCTAGTCGAGTAAAAACACGTGCGAGAGGATGCGTCCCGCAGGCTAGTCAAGCAAAAACACGTGCGAGAGGATGCATCCCGCAGGCTAGTCGAGTAAAAACACGTGCGAGGTTTTGTGGGATGCGCATGCGCAGGTTTTTTGGGATGCGCATGGCTAGTCGAGCAAAAACACGTGCGAGAGGATGCATCCCGCAGGCTAGTCGAGCAAAAACACGTGCGAGAGGATGCATCCCGCAGGCTAGTCGAGTAAAAACACGTGCAAGAGGATGCATCCCGCAGGCTAGTCGAGCAAAAACACGTGCGAGAGGATGCATCCCGCAGGCTAGTCGAGCAAATACACGTGCGAGAGGATGCATCCCGCAGGCTAGTCGAGCAAAAACACGTGCGAGAGGATGCATCCCGCAGGCTAGTCGAGCAAAAACACGTGCGAGAGGATGCACCCCGCAGGCTAGTCGAGTAAAAACACGTGCAAGAGGATGCATCCCGCAGGCTAGTCGAGCAAAAACACGTGCGAGAGGATGCATCCCGCAGGCTAGTCGAGTAAAAACACGTGCGAGAGGATGCATCACGCAGGCTAGTCGAGTAAGAACACGGGCGAGGTTTTGTGGGATGCGCATGCGCAGGTTTTGTGGGATGCGCATGCGCAGGTTTTTTGGGATGCGCATGCGCAGGTTTTTTGGGATGCGCATGCCTAGTCGAGCAAAAACACGTGCGAGAGGATGCATCCCGCAGGCTAGTCGAGTAAAAACACGTGCGAGAGGATGCATCCCGCAGGCTAGTCGAGTATAAACACGTGCGAGGTTTTGTGGGATGCGCATGCGCAGGTTTTGTGGGATGCGCATGCGCAGGTTTTTTGGGATGCGCATGGCTAGTCGAGCAAAAACACGTGCGAGAGGATGCATCCCGCAGGCTAGTCGAGCAAAAACACGTGCGAGAGGATGCATCCCGCAGGCTAGTCGAGCAAAAACACGTGCGAGAGGATGCATCCCGCAGGCTAGTCGAGTAAAAACACGTGCGAGAGGTTGCATCCCGCAGGCTAGTCGAGTAAAAACACGTGCAAGAGGATGCTTCCCGCAGGCTAGTCGAGTAAAAACACGTGCGAGAGGATGCATCCCGCAGGCTAGTCGAGTAAAAACACGTGCGAGGTTTTGTGGGATGCGCATGCGCAGGTTTTTTGGGATGCGCATGGCTAGTCGAGCAAAAACACGTGCGAGAGGATGCATCCCGCAGGCTAGTCGAGCAAAAACACGTGCGAGAGGATGCATCCCGCAGGCTAGTCGAGCAAAAACACGTGCGAGAGGATGCATCCCGCAGGCTAGTCGAGTAAAAACACGTGCGAGAGGTTGCATCCCGCAGGCTAGTCGAGTAAAAACACGTGCAAGAGGATGCATCCCGCAGGCTAGTCGAGTAAAAACACGTGCGAGAGGATGCATCGCGCAGGCTAGTCGAGTAAAAACACGTGCGAGAGGATGCGTCCCGCAGGCTAGTCAAGCAAAAACACGTGCGAGAGGATGCATCCCGCAGGCTAGTCGAGTAAAAACACGTGCGAGGTTTTGTGGGATGCGCATGCGCAGGTTTTTTGGGATGCGCATGGCTAGTCGAGCAAAAACACGTGCGAGAGGATGCATCCCGCAGGCTAGTCGAGCAAAAACACGTGCGAGAGGATGCATCCCGCAGGCTAGTCGAGTAAAAACACGTGCAAGAGGATGCATCCCGCAGGCTAGTCGAGCAAAAACACGTGCGAGAGGATGCATCCCGCAGGCTAGTCGAGCAAATACACGTGCGAGAGGATGCATCCCGCAGGCTAGTCGAGCAAAAACACGTGCGAGAGTATGCATCCCGCAGGCTAGTCGAGCAAAAACACGTGCGAGAGGATGCACCCCGCAGGCTAGTCGAGTAAAAACACGTGCAAGAGGATGCATCCCGCAGGCTAGTCGAGCAAAAACACGTGCGAGAGGATGCATCCCGCAGGCTAGTCGAGCAAATACACGTGCGAGAGGATGCATCCCGCAGGCTAGTCGAGCAAAAACACGTGCGAGAGGATGCATCCCGCAGGCTAGTCGAGCAAAAACACGTGCGAGAGGATGCATCCCGCAGGCTACTCGAGTAAAAACACGTGCGAGAGGATGCATCCCGCAGGCTAGTCGAGCAAAAACACGTGCGATTGGATGCATCCCGCAGGCTAGTCGAGTAAAAACACGTGCGAGAGGATGCATCCTGCAGGCTAGTCGAGTAAAAACACGTGCTAGAGGATGCATCCCGCAGGCTAGTCGAGTAAAAACACGTGCGAGAGGATGCATCCCGCAGGCTAGTCGAGTAAAAACACGTGCGAGAGGATGCATCCCGCAGGCTAGTCGAGTAAAAACACGTGCGAGGTTTTGTGGGATGCGCATGCGCAGGATTTTTGGGATGCGCATGCGCAGGTTTTTTGGGATGCGCATGGCTAGTCGAGCAAAAACACGTGCGAGAGGATGCATCCCGCAGGCTAGTCGAGCAAAAACACGTGCGAGAGGATGCATCCCGCAGGCTAGTCGAGTAAAAACACGTGCGAGAGGATGCATCCCGCAGGCTAGTCGAGTAAAAACACGTGCGAGAGGATGCATCACGCAGGCTAGTCGAGTAAGAACACGGGCGAGGTTTTTTGGGATGCGCATGCGCAGGTTTTGTGGGATGCGCATGCGCAGGTTTTTTGGGATGCGCATGCGCAGGTTTTTTGGGATGCGCATGCCTAGTCGAGCAAAAACACGTGCGAGAGGATGCATCCCGCAGGCTAGTCGAGTAAAAACACGTGCGAGAGGATGCATCCCGCAGGCTAGTCGAGTAAAAACACGTGCGAGGTGTTGTGGGATGCGCATGCGCAGGTTTTGTGGGATGCGCATGCGCAGGTTTTTTGGGATGCGCATGGCTAGTCGAGCAAAAACACGTGCGAGAGGATGCATCCCGCAGGCTAGTCGAGCAAAAACACGTGCGAGAGGATGCATCCCGCAGGCCAGTCGAGCAAAAACACGTGCGAGAGGATGCATCCCGCAGGCTAGTCGAGTAAAAACACGTGCGAGAGGTTGCATCCCGCAGGCTAGTCGAGTAAAAACACGTGCGAGGTTTTGTGGGATGCGCATGCGCAGGTTTTTTGGGATGCGCATGGCTAGTCGAGCAAAAACACGTGCGAGAGGATGCATCCCGCAGGCTAGTCGAGCAAAAACACGTGCGAGAGGATGCATCCCGCAGGCTAGTCGAGCAAAAACACGTGCGAGAGGATGCATCCCGCAGGCTAGTCGAGTAAAAACACGTGCGAGAGGTTGCATCCCGCAGGCTAGTCGAGTAAAAACACGTGCAAGAGGATGCATCCCGCAGGCTAGTCGAGTAAAAACACGTGCGAGAGGATGCATCGCGCAGGCTAGTCGAGTAAAAACACGTGCGAGAGGATGCGTCCCGCAGGCTAGTCAAGCAAAAACACGTGCGAGAGGATGCATCCCGCAGGCTAGTCGAGTAAAAACACGTGCGAGGTTTTGTGGGATGCGCATGCGCAGGTTTTTTGGGATGCGCATGGCTAGTCGAGCAAAAACACGTGCGAGAGGATGCATCCCGCAGGCTAGTCGAGCAAATACACGTGCGAGAGGATGCATCCCGCAGGCTAGTCGAGCAAAAACACGTGCGAGAGTATGCATCCCGCAGGCTAGTCGAGCAAAAACACGTGCGAGAGGATGCACCCCGCAGGCTAGTCGAGTAAAAACACGTGCAAGAGGATGCATCCCGCAGGCTAGTCGAGCAAAAACACGTGCGAGAGGATGCATCCCGCAGGCTAGTCGAGCAAATACACGTGCGAGAGGATGCATCCCGCAGGCTAGTCGAGCAAAAACACGTGCGAGAGGATGCATCCCGCAGGCTAGTCGAGCAAAAACACGTGCGAGAGGATGCATCCCGCATTCTACTCGAGTAAAAACACGTGCGAGAGGATGCATCCCGCAGGCTAGTCGAGCAAAAACACGTGCGATTGGATGCATCCCGCAGGCTAGTCGAGTAAAAACACGTGCGAGAGGATGCATCCCGCAGGCTAGTCGAGTAAAAACACGTGCGAGAGGATGCATCCCGCAGGCTAGTCGAGTAAAAACACGTGCGAGGTTTTGTGGGATGCGCATGCGCAGGATTTTTGGGATGCGCATGCGCAGGTTTTTTGGGATGCGCATGGCTAGTCGAGCAAAAACACGTGCGAGAGGATGCATCCCGCAGGCTAGTCGAGCAAAAACACGTGCGAGAGGATGCATCCCGCAGGCTAGTCGAGTAAAAACACGTGCGAGAGGATGCATCCCGCAGGCTAGTCGAGTAAAAACACGTGCGAGAGGATGCATCACGCAGGCTAGTCGAGTAAGAACACGGGCGAGGTTTTGTGGGATGCGCATGCGCAGGTTTTGTGGGATGCGCATGCGCAGGTTTTTTGGGATGCGCATGCGCAGGTTTTTTGGGATGCGCATGCCTAGTCGAGCAAAAACACGTGCGAGAGGATGCATCCCGCAGGCTAGTCGAGTAAAAACACGTGCGAGAGGATGCATCCCGCAGGCTAGTCGAGTAAAAACACGTGCGAGGTGTTGTGGGATGCGCATGCGCAGGTTTTGTGGGATGCGCATGCGCAGGTTTTTTGGGATGCGCATGGCTAGTCGAGCAAAAACACGTGCGAGAGGATGCATCCCGCAGGCTAGTCGAGCAAAAACACGTGCGAGAGGATGCATCCCGCAGGCCAGTCGAGCAAAAACACGTGCGAGAGGATGCATCCCGCAGGCTAGTCGAGTAAAAACACGTGCGAGAGGTTGCATCCCGCAGGCTAGTCGAGTAAAAACACGTGCAAGAGGATGCTTCCCGCAGGCTAGTCGAGTAAAAACACGTGCGAGAGGATGCATCCCGCAGGCTAGTCGAGTAAAAACACGTGCGAGAGGATGCGTCCCGCAGGCTAGTCAAGCAAAAACACGTGCGAGAGGATGCATCCCGCAGGCTAGTCGAGTAAAAACACGTGCGAGGTTTTGTGGGATGCGCATGCGCAGGTTTTTTGGGGAGCGCATGGCTAGTCGAGCAAAAACACGTGCGAGAGGATGCATCCCGCAGGCTAGTCGAGTAAAAACACGTGCGAGAGGATGCATCCCGCAGGCTAGTCGAGTAAAAACACGTGCGAGAGGATGCATCCCGCAGGCTAGTCGAGTAAAAACACGTGCGAGGTTTTGTGGGATACGCATGCGCAGGTTTTTTGGGATGCGCATGCGCAGGTTTTTTGGGATGCGCATGGCTAGTCGAGCAAAAACACGTGCGAGAGGATGCATCCCGCAGGCTAGTCGAGTAAAAACACGTGCGAGTGGATGCATCCCGCAGGCTAGTCGAGTAAAAACACGTGCGAGAGGTTGCATCCCGCAGGCTAGTCGAGTAAAAACACGTGCAAGAGGATGCTTCCCGCAGGCTAGTCGAGTAAAAACACGTGCGAGAGGATGCATCCCGCAGGCTAGTCGAGTAAAAACACGTGCGAGAGGATGCATCCCGCAGGCTAGTCGAGTAAAAACACGTGCGAGGTTTTGTGGGATACGCATGCGCAGGTTTTTGGGATGCGCATGCGCAGGTTTTTTGGATGCGCATGCGCAGGTTTTTTGGGATGCGCATGGCTAGTCGAGCAAAACACGTGCGAGAGGATGCATCCCGCAGGCTAGTCGAGCAAAAACACGTGCGAGAGGATGCATCCCGCAGGCTAGTCGAGCAAAAACACGTGCGAGAGGATGCATCCCGCAGGCTAGTCGAGCAAAACACGTGCGAGAGGATGCATCCCGCAGGCTAGTCGAGCAAAAACACGTGCGAGAGGATGCATCCCGCAGGCTAGTCGAGTAAAAACACGTGCGAGAGGATGCATCCCGCAGGCTAGTCGAGTAAAAACACGTGCGAGAGGATGCATCCCGCAGGCTAGTCGAGTAAAAACACGTGCGAGGTTTTGTGGGATACGCATGCGCAGGTTTTTTTGGGATGCGCATGCGCAGGTTTTTTGGGATGCGCATGCGCAGGTTTTTTGGATGCGCATGGCTAGTCGAGCAAAAACACGTGCGAGAGGATGCATCCCGCAGGCTAGTCGAGCAAAAACACGTGCGAGAGGATGCATCCCGCAGGCTAGTCGAGCAAAAACACGTGCGAGAGGATGCATCCCGCAGGCTAGTCGAGCAAAAACACGTGCGAGAGGATGCATCCCGCAGGCTAGTCGAGCAAAAACACGTGCGAGAGGATGCATCCCGCAGGCTAGTCGAGTAAAAACACGTGCGAGAGGATGCGTCCCGCAGGCTAGTCGAGCAAAAACACGTGCGAGAGGATGCATCCCGCAGGCTAGTCGAGCAAAAACACGTGCGAGAGGATGCATCCCGCAGGCTAGTCGAGCAAAAACACGTGCGAGAGGATGCATCCCGCAGGCTAGTCGAGCAAAAACACGTGCGAGAGGATGAATCCCGCAGCCTAGTCGAGTAAAAACACGTGCGAGAGGATGCATCCCGCAGGCTAGTCGAGCAAAAACACGTGCGCGAGGATGCATCCCGCAGGCTAGTCGAGTAAAAACACGTGCGAGAGGATGAATCCCGCAGGCTAGTCGAGTAAAAACACGTGCGAGAGGATGCATCCCGCAGGCTAGTCGAGCAAAAACACGTGCGAGAGGATGCATCCCGCAGGCTAGTCGAGCAAAAACACGTGCGAGATGATGCATCCCGCAGGCTAGTCGAGTAAAAACACGTGCGAGAGGATGCATCCTGCAGGCTAGTCGAGTAAAAACACGTGCGAGAGGATGCATCCCGCAGGCTAGTCGAGTAAAAACACGTGCGAGAGGATGCATCCCGCAGGCTAGTCGAGTAAAAACACGTGCGAGAGGATGCATCCCGCAGGCTAGTCGAGTAAGAACACGTGCGAGGTTTTGTGGGATGCGCATGCGCAGGTTTTGTGGGATGCGCATGCGCAGGTTTTTTGGGATGCGCATGCGCAGGTTTTTTGGGATGCGCATGCGCAGGTTTTTTGGGATGCGCATGCCTAGTCGAGCAAAAACACGTGCGAGAGGATGCATCCCGCAGGCTAGTCGAGTAAAAACACGTGCGAGAAGATGCATCCCGCAGGCTAGTCGAGTAAAAACACGTGCGAGGTTTTGTGGGATGCGCATGCGCAGGTTTTGTGGGATGCGCATGCGCAGGTTTTTTGGGATGCGCATGGCTAGTCGAGCAAAAACACGTGCGGGAGGATGCATCCCGCAGGCTAGTCGAGCAAAAACACGTGCGAGAGGATGCTTCCCGCAGGCTAGTCGAGTAAAAACACGTGCGAGAGGATGCATCCCGCAGGCTAGTCGAGTAAAAACACGTGCGAGAGGATGCACCCCGCAGGCTAGTCGAGTAAAAACACGTGCAAGAGGATGCATCCCGCAGGCTAGTCGAGCAAAAACACGTGCGAGAGGATGCATCCCGCAGGCTACTCGAGTAAAAACACGTGCGAGAGGATGCATCCCGCAGGCTAGTCGAGCAAAAACACGTGCGAGAGGATGCATCCCGCAGGCTAGTCGAGTAAAAACACGTGCGAGAGGATGCATCCTGCAGGCTAGTCGAGTAAAAACACGTGCTAGAGGATGCATCCCGCAGGCTAGTCGAGTAAAAACACGTGCGAGAGGATGCATCCCGCAGGCTAGTCGAGTAAAAACACGTGCGAGAGGATGCATCCCGCAGGCTAGTCGAGTAAAAACACGTGCGAGAGGATGCATCCCGCAGGCTAGTCGAGTAAAAACACGTGCGAGAGGATGCATCCCGCAGGCTAGTCGAGTAAAAACACGTGCGAGAGGATGCATCCCGCAGGCTAGTCGAGTAAGAACACGTGCGAGGTTTTGTGGGATGCGCATGCGCAGGTTTTGTGGGATGCGCATGCGCAGGTTTTTTGGGATGCGCATGGCTAGTCGAGTAAAAACACGAGCGAGAGGATGCATCCCGCAGGCTAGTCGAGCAAAAACACGTGCGAGAGGATGCATCCCGCAGGCTAGTCGAGCAAAAACACGTGCGAGAGGATGCATCCCGCAGGCTAGTCAAGTAAAAACACGTGCGAGAGGATGCATCCCGCAGGCTAGTCGAGCACAAACACGTGCGAGAGGATGCATCCCGCAGGCTAGTCGAGCAAATACACGTGCGAGAGGATGCATCCCGCAGGCTAGTCGAGCAAATACACGTGCGAGAGGATGCATCCCGCAGGCTAGTCGAGCAAAAACACGTGCGAGAGTATGCATCCCGCAGGCTAGTCGAGCAAAAACACGTGCGAGAGGATGCACCCCGCAGGCTAGTCGAGTAAAAACACGTGCAAGAGGATGCATCCCGCAGGCTAGTCGAGCAAAAACACGTGCGAGAGGATGCATCCCGCAGGCTAGTCGAGCAAATACACGTGCGAGAGGATGCATCCCGCAGGCTAGTCGAGCAAAAACACGTGCGAGAGGATGCATCCCGCAGGCTAGTCGAGCAAAAACACGTGCGAGAGGATGCATCCCGCAGGCTACTCGAGTAAAAACACGTGCGAGAGGATGCATCCCGCAGGCTAGTCGAGCAAAAACACGTGCGATTGGATGCATCCCGCAGGCTAGTCGAGTAAAAACACGTGCGAGAGGATGCATCCTGCAGGCTAGTCGAGTAAAAACACGTGCTAGAGGATGCATCCCGCAGGCTAGTCGAGTAAAAACACGTGCGAGAGGATGCATCCCGCAGGCTAGTCGAGTAAAAACACGTGCGAGAGGATGCATCCCGCAGGCTAGTCGAGTAAAAACACGTGCGAGGTTTTGTGGGATGCGCATGCGCAGGATTTTTGGGATGCGCATGCGCAGGTTTTTTGGGATGCGCATCGCTAGTCGAGCAAAAACACGTGCGAGAGGATGCATCCCGCAGGCTAGTCGAGCAAAAACACGTGCGAGAGGATGCATCCCGCAGGCTAGTCGAGTAAAAACACGTGCGAGAGGATGCATCCCGCAGGCTAGTCGAGTAAAAACACGTGCGAGAGGATGCATCACGCAGGCTAGTCGAGTAAGAACACGGGCGAGGTTTTTTGGGATGCGCATGCGCAGGTTTTGTGGGATGCGCATGCGCAGGTTTTTTGGGATGCGCATGCGCAGGTTTTTTGGGATGCGCATGCCTAGTCGAGCAAAAACACGTGCGAGAGGATGCATCCCGCAGGCTAGTCGAGTAAAAACACGTGCGAGAGGATGCATCCCGCAGGCTAGTCGAGTAAAAACACGTGCGAGGTGTTGTGGGATGCGCATGCGCAGGTTTTGTGGGATGCGCATGCGCAGGTTTTTTGGGATGCGCATGGCTAGTCGAGCAAAAACACGTGCGAGAGGATGCATCCCGCAGGCTAGTCGAGCAAAAACACGTGCGAGAGGATGCATCCCGCAGGCCAGTCGAGCAAAAACACGTGCGAGAGGATGCATCCCGCAGGCTAGTCGAGTAAAAACACGTGCGAGAGGTTGCATCCCGCAGGCTAGTCGAGTAAAACCACGTGCGAGGTTTTGTGGGATGCGCATGCGCAGGTTTTTTGGGATGCGCATGGCTAGTCGAGCAAAAACACGTGCGAGAGGATGCATCCCGCAGGCTAGTCGAGCAAAAACACGTGCGAGAGGATGCATCCCGCAGGCTAGTCGAGCAAAAACACGTGCGAGAGGATGCATCCCGCAGGCTAGTCGAGTAAAAACACGTGCGAGAGGTTGCATCCCGCAGGCTAGTCGAGTAAAAACACGTGCAAGAGGATGCATCCCGCAGGCTAGTCGAGTAAAAACACGTGCGAGAGGATGCATCGCGCAGGCTAGTCGAGTAAAAACACGTGCGAGAGGATGCGTCCCGCAGGCTAGTCAAGCAAAAACACGTGCGAGAGGATGCATCCCGCAGGCTAGTCGAGTAAAAACACGTGCGAGGTTTTGTGGGATGCGCATGCGCAGGTTTTTTGGGATGCGCATGGCTAGTCGAGCAAAAACACGTGCGAGAGGATGCATCCCGCAGGCTAGTCGAGCAAATACACGTGCGAGAGGATGCATCCCGCAGGCTAGTCGAGCAAAAACACGTGCGAGAGTATGCATCCCGCAGGCTAGTCGAGCAAAAACACGTGCGAGAGGATGCACCCCGCAGGCTAGTCGAGTAAAAACACGTGCAAGAGGATGCATCCCGCAGGCTAGTCGAGCAAAAACACGTGCGAGAGGATGCATCCCGCAGGCTAGTCGAGCAAATACACGTGCGAGAGGATGCATCCCGCAGGCTAGTCGAGCAAAAACACGTGCGAGAGGATGCATCCCGCAGGCTAGTCGAGCAAAAACACGTGCGAGAGGATGCATCCCGCAGGCTACTCGAGTAAAAACACGTGCGAGAGGATGCATCCCGCAGGCTAGTCGAGCAAAAACACGTGCGATTGGATGCATCCCGCAGGCTAGTCGAGTAAAAACACGTGCGAGAGGATGCATCCCGCAGGCTAGTCGAGTAAAAACACGTGCGAGAGGATGCGTCCCGCAGGCTAGTCAAGCAAAAACACGTGCGAGAGGATGCATCCCGCAGGCTAGTCGAGTAAAAACACGTGCGAGGTTTTGTGGGATGCGCATGCGCAGGTTTTTTGGGATGCGCATGGCTAGTCGAGCAAAAACACGTGCGAGAGGATGCATCCCGCAGGCTAGTCGAGCAAATACACGTGCGAGAGGATGCATCCCGCAGGCTAGTCGAGCACAAACACGTGCGAGAGGATGCATCCCGCAGGCTAGTCGAGCAAATACACGTGCGAGAGGATGCATCCCGCAGGCTAGTCGAGCAAATACACGTGCGAGAGGATGCATCCCGCAGGCTAGTCGAGCAAAAACACGTGCGAGAGTATGCATCCCGCAGGCTAGTCGAGCAAAAACACGTGCGAGAGGATGCACCCCGCAGGCTAGTCGAGTAAAAACACGTGCAAGAGGATGCATCCCGCAGGCTAGTCGAGCAAAAACACGTGCGAGAGGATGCATCCCGCAGGCTAGTCGAGCAAATACACGTGCGAGAGGATGCATCCCGCAGGCTAGTCGAGCAAAAACACGTGCGAGAGGATGCATCCCGCAGGCTAGTCGAGCAAAAACACGTGCGAGAGGATGCATCCCGCAGGCTACTCGAGTAAAAACACGTGCGAGAGGATGCATCCCGCAGGCTAGTCGAGCAAAAACACGTGCGATTGGATGCATCCCGCAGGCTAGTCGAGTAAAAACACGTGCGAGAGGATGCATCCTGCAGGCTAGTCGAGTAAAAACACGTGCTAGAGGATGCATCCCGCAGGCTAGTCGAGTAAAAACACGTGCGAGAGGATGCATCCCGCAGGCTAGTCGAGTAAAAACACGTGCGAGAGGATGCATCCCGCAGGCTAGTCGAGTAAAAACACGTGCGAGGTTTTGTGGGATGCGCATGCGCAGGATTTTTGGGATGCGCATGCGCAGGTTTTTTGGGATGCGCATGGCTAGTCGAGCAAAAACACGTGCGAGAGGATGCATCCCGCAGGCTAGTCGAGCAAAAACACGTGCGAGAGGATGCATCCCGCAGGCTAGTCGAGTAAAAACACGTGCGAGAGGATGCATCCCGCAGGCTAGTCGAGTAAAAACACGTGCGAGAGGATGCATCACGCAGGCTAGTCGAGTAAGAACACGGGCGAGGTTTTTTGGGATGCGCATGCGCAGGTTTTGTGGGATGCGCATGCGCAGGTTTTTTGGGATGCGCATGCGCAGGTTTTTTGGGATGCGCATGCCTAGTCGAGCAAAAACACGTGCGAGAGGATGCATCCCGCAGGCTAGTCGAGTAAAAACACGTGCGAGAGGATGCATCCCGCAGGCTAGTCGAGTAAAAACACGTGCGAGGTGTTGTGGGATGCGCATGCGCAGGTTTTGTGGGATGCGCATGCGCAGGTTTTTTGGGATGCGCATGGCTAGTCGAGCAAAAACACGTGCGAGAGGATGCATCCCGCAGGCTAGTCGAGCAAAAACACGTGCGAGAGGATGCATCCCGCAGGCCAGTCGAGCAAAAACACGTGCGAGAGGATGCATCCCGCAGGCTAGTCGAGTAAAAACACGTGCGAGAGGTTGCATCCCGCAGGCTAGTCGAGTAAAAACACGTGCGAGGTTTTGTGGGATGCGCATGCGCAGGTTTTTTGGGATGCGCATGGCTAGTCGAGCAAAAACACGTGCGAGAGGATGCATCCCGCAGGCTAGTCGAGCAAAAACACGTGCGAGAGGATGCATCCCGCAGGCTAGTCGAGCAAAAACACGTGCGAGAGGATGCATCCCGCAGGCTAGTCGAGTAAAAACACGTGCGAGAGGTTGCATCCCGCAGGCTAGTCGAGTAAAAACACGTGCAAGAGGATGCATCCCGCAGGCTAGTCGAGTAAAAACACGTGCGAGAGGATGCATCGCGCAGGCTAGTCGAGTAAAAACACGTGCGAGAGGATGCGTCCCGCAGGCTAGTCAAGCAAAAACACGTGCGAGAGGATGCATCCCGCAGGCTAGTCGAGTAAAAACACGTGCGAGGTTTTGTGGGATGCGCATGCGCAGGTTTTTTGGGATGCGCATGGCTAGTCGAGCAAAAACACGTGCGAGAGGATGCATCCCGCAGGCTAGTCGAGCAAATACACGTGCGAGAGGATGCATCCCGCAGGCTAGTCGAGCAAAAACACGTGCGAGAGTATGCATCCCGCAGGCTAGTCGAGCAAAAACACGTGCGAGAGGATGCACCCCGCAGGCTAGTCGAGTAAAAACACGTGCAAGAGGATGCATCCCGCAGGCTAGTCGAGCAAAAACACGTGCGAGAGGATGCATCCCGCAGGCTAGTCGAGCAAATACACGTGCGAGAGGATGCATCCCGCAGGCTAGTCGAGCAAAAACACGTGCGAGAGGATGCATCCCGCAGGCTAGTCGAGCAAAAACACGTGCGAGAGGATGCATCCCGCAGGCTACTCGAGTAAAAACACGTGCGAGAGGATGCATCCCGCAGGCTAGTCGAGCAAAAACACGTGCGATTGGATGCATCCCGCAGGCTAGTCGAGTAAAAACACGTGCGAGAGGATGCATCCCGCAGGCTAGTCGAGTAAAAACACGTGCGAGAGGATGCATCCCGCAGGCTAGTCGAGTAAAAACACGTGCGAGGTTTTGTGGGATGCGCATGCGCAGGATTTTTGGGATGCGCATGCGCAGGTTTTTTGGGATGCGCATGGCTAGTCGAGCAAAAACACGTGCGAGAGGATGCATCCCGCAGGCTAGTCGAGCAAAAACACGTGCGAGAGGATGCATCCCGCAGGCTAGTCGAGTAAAAACACGTGCGAGAGGATGCATCCCGCAGGCTAGTCGAGTAAAAACACGTGCGAGAGGATGCATCACGCAGGCTAGTCGAGTAAGAACACGGGCGAGGTTTTGTGGGATGCGCATGCGCAGGTTTTGTGGGATGCGCATGCGCAGGTTTTTTGGGATGCGCATGCGCAGGTTTTTTGGGATGCGCATGCCTAGTCGAGCAAAAACACGTGCGAGAGGATGCATCCCGCAGGCTAGTCGAGTAAAAACACGTGCGAGAGGATGCATCCCGCAGGCTAGTCGAGTAAAAACACGTGCGAGGTGTTGTGGGATGCGCATGCGCAGGTTTTGTGGGATGCGCATGCGCAGGTTTTTTGGGATGCGCATGGCTAGTCGAGCAAAAACACGTGCGAGAGGATGCATCCCGCAGGCTAGTCGAGCAAAAACACGTGCGAGAGGATGCATCCCGCAGGCCAGTCGAGCAAAAACACGTGCGAGAGGATGCATCCCGCAGGCTAGTCGAGTAAAAACACGTGCGAGAGGTTGCATCCCGCAGGCTAGTCGAGTAAAAACACGTGCAAGAGGATGCTTCCCGCAGGCTAGTCGAGTAAAAACACGTGCGAGAGGATGCATCCCGCAGGCTAGTCGAGTAAAAACACGTGCGAGAGGATGCGTCCCGCAGGCTAGTCAAGCAAAAACACGTGCGAGAGGATGCATCCCGCAGGCTAGTCGAGTAAAAACACGTGCGAGGTTTTGTGGGATGCGCATGCGCAGGTTTTTTGGGGAGCGCATGGCTAGTCGAGCAAAAACACGTGCGAGAGGATGCATCCCGCAGGCTAGTCGAGTAAAAACACGTGCGAGAGGATGCATCCCGCAGGCTAGTCGAGTAAAAACACGTGCGAGAGGATGCATCCCGCAGGCTAGTCGAGTAAAAACACGTGCGAGGTTTTGTGGGATACGCATGCGCAGGTTTTTTGGGATGCGCATGCGCAGGTTTTTTGGGATGCGCATGGCTAGTCGAGCAAAAACACGTGCGAGAGGATGCATCCCGCAGGCTAGTCGAGTAAAAACACGTGCGAGTGGATGCATCCCGCAGGCTAGTCGAGTAAAAACACGTGCGAGAGGTTGCATCCCGCAGGCTAGTCGAGTAAAAACACGTGCAAGAGGATGCTTCCCGCAGGCTAGTCGAGTAAAAACACGTGCGAGAGGATGCATCCCGCAGGCTAGTCGAGTAAAAACACGTGCGAGAGGATGCATCCCGCAGGCTAGTCGAGTAAAAACACGTGCGAGGTTTTGTGGGATACGCATGCGCAGGTTTTTTGGGATGCGCATGCGCAGGTTTTTTGGGATGCGCATGCGCAGGTTTTTTGGGATGCGCATGGCTAGTCGAGCAAAAACACGTGCGAGAGGATGCATCCCGCAGGCTAGTCGAGCAAAAACACGTGCGAGAGGATGCATCCCGCAGGCTAGTCGAGCAAAAACACGTGCGAGAGGATGCATCCCGCAGGCTAGTCGAGCAAAAACACGTGCGAGAGGATGCATCCCGCAGGCTAGTCGAGCAAAAACACGTGCGAGAGGATGCATCCCGCAGGCTAGTCGAGTAAAAACACGTGCGAGAGGATGCATCCCGCAGGCTAGTCGAGTAAAAACACGTGCGAGAGGATGCATCCCGCAGGCTAGTCGAGTAAAAACACGTGCGAGGTTTTGTGGGATACGCATGCGCAGGTTTTTTGGGATGCGCATGCGCAGGTTTTTTGGGATGCGCATGCGCAGGTTTTTTGGGATGCGCATGGCTAGTCGAGCAAAAACACGTGCGAGAGGATGCATCCCGCAGGCTAGTCGAGCAAAAACACGTGCGAGAGGATGCATCCCGCAGGCTAGTCGAGCAAAAACACGTGCGAGAGGATGCATCCCGCAGGCTAGTCGAGCAAAAACACGTGCGAGAGGATGCATCCCGCAGGCTAGTCGAGCAAAAACACGTGCGAGAGGATGCATCCCGCAGGCTAGTCGAGTAAAAACACGTGCGAGAGGATGCGTCCCGCAGGCTAGTCGAGCAAAAACACGTGCGAGAGGATGCATCCCGCAGGCTAGTCGAGCAAAAACACGTGCGAGAGGATGCATCCCGCAGGCTAGTCGAGCAAAAACACGTGCGAGAGGATGCATCCCGCAGGCTAGTCGAGCAAAAACACGTGCGAGAGGATGAATCCCGCAGCCTAGTCGAGTAAAAACACGTGCGAGAGGATGCATCCCGCAGGCTAGTCGAGCAAAAACACGTGCGCGAGGATGCATCCCGCAGGCTAGTCGAGTAAAAACACGTGCGAGAGGATGAATCCCGCAGGCTAGTCGAGTAAAAACACGTGCGAGAGGATGCATCCCGCAGGCTAGTCGAGCAAAAACACGTGCGAGAGGATGCATCCCGCAGGCTAGTCGAGCAAAAACACGTGCGAGATGATGCATCCCGCAGGCTAGTCGAGTAAAAACACGTGCGAGAGGATGCATCCTGCAGGCTAGTCGAGTAAAAACACGTGCGAGAGGATGCATCCCGCAGGCTAGTCGAGTAAAAACACGTGCGAGAGGATGCATCCCGCAGGCTAGTCGAGTAAAAACACGTGCGAGAGGATGCATCCCGCAGGCTAGTCGAGTAAGAACACGTGCGAGGTTTTGTGGGATGCGCATGCGCAGGTTTTGTGGGATGCGCATGCGCAGGTTTTTTGGGATGCGCATGCGCAGGTTTTTTGGGATGCGCATGCGCAGGTTTTTTGGGATGCGCATGCCTAGTCAAGCAAAAACACGTGCGAGAGGATGCATCCCGCAGGCTAGTCGAGTAAAAACACGTGCGAGAAGATGCATCCCGCAGGCTAGTCGAGTAAAAACACGTGCGAGGTTTTGTGGGATGCGCATGCGCAGGTTTTGTGGGATGCGCATGCGCAGGTTTTTTGGGATGCGCATGGCTAGTCGAGCAAAAACACGTGCGGGAGGATGCATCCCGCAGGCTAGTCGAGCAAAAACACGTGCGAGAGGATGCTTCCCGCAGGCTAGTCGAGTAAAAACACGTGCGAGAGGATGCATCCCGCAGGCTAGTCGAGTAAAAACACGTGCGAGAGGATGCACCCCGCAGGCTAGTCGAGTAAAAACACGTGCAAGAGGATGCATCCCGCAGGCTAGTCGAGCAAAAACACGTGCGAGAGGATGCATCCCGCAGGCTACTCGAGTAAAAACACGTGCGAGAGGATGCATCCCGCAGGCTAGTCGAGCAAAAACACGTGCGAGAGGATGCATCCCGCAGGCTAGTCGAGTAAAAACACGTGCGAGAGGATGCATCCTGCAGGCTAGTCGAGTAAAAACACGTGCTAGAGGATGCATCCCGCAGGCTAGTCGAGTAAAAACACGTGCGAGAGGATGCATCCCGCAGGCTAGTCGAGTAAAAACACGTGCGAGAGGATGCATCCCGCAGGCTAGTCGAGTAAGAACACGTGCGAGGTTTTGTGGGATGCGCATGCGCAGGTTTTGTGGGATGCGCATGCGCAGGTTTTTTGGGATGCGCATGGCTAGTCGAGTAAAAACACGTGCGAGAGGATGCATCCCGCAGGCTAGTCGAGCAAAAACACGTGCGAGAGGATGCATCCCGCAGGCTAGTCGAGCAAAAACACGTGCGAGAGGATGCATCCCGCAGGCTAGTCAAGTAAAAACACGTGCGAGAGGATGCATCCCGCAGGCTAGTCGAGCACAAACACGTGCGAGAGGATGCATCCCGCAGGCTAGTCGAGCAAATACACGTGCGAGAGGATGCATCCCGCAGGCTAGTCGAGCAAAAACACGTGCGAGAGGATGCATCCCGCAGGCTAGTCGAGCAAAAACACGTGCGAGAGGATGCATCCCGCAGACTAGTCGAGTAAAAACACGTGCGAGAGGATGCTTCCCGCAGGCTAGTCGAGTAAAAACACGTGCGAGAGGATGCATCCCGCAGGCTAGTCGAGTAAAAACACGTGCGAGAGGATGCATCCCGCAGGCTAGTCGAGCAAAAACACGTGCGAGAGGATGCATCCCGCAGGCTAGTCGAGTAAAAACACGTGCGAGAGGATGCATCCCGCAGGCTAGTCGAGTAAAAACACGTGCGAGAGGATGCATCCCGCAGGCTAGTCGAGTAAAAACACGTGCGAAGTTTTGTGGGATGCGCATGCGCAGGTTTTGTGGGATGCGCATGCGCAGGTTTTTTGGGATGCGCATGCGCAGGTTTTTTGGGATGCGCATGGCTAGTCGAGTAAAAACACGTGCGAGAGGATGCATCCCGCAGGCTAGTCGAGCAAAAACACGTGCGAGAGGATGCATCCCGCAGGCTAGTCGAGCAAAAACACGTGCGAGAGGATGCATCCCGCAGGCTAGTCAAGTAAAAACACGTGCGAGAGGATGCATCCCGCAGGCTAGTCGAGCACAAACACGTGCGAGAGGATGCATCCCGCAGGCTAGTCGAGCAAATACACGTGCGAGAGGATGCATCCCGCAGGCTAGTCGAGCAAAAACACGTGCGAGAGGATGCATCCCGCAGGCTAGTCGAGCAAAAACACGTGCGAGAGGATGCATCCCGCAGACTAGTCGAGTAAAAACACGTGCGAGAGGATGCTTCCCGCAGGCTAGTCGAGTAAAAACACGTGCGAGAGGATGCATCCCGCAGGCTAGTCGAGTAAAAACACGTGCGAGAGGATGCATCCCGCAGGCTAGTCGAGCAAAAACACGTGCGAGAGGATGCATCCCGCAGGCTAGTCGAGTAAAAACACGTGCGAGAGGATGCATCCCGCAGGCTAGTCGAGTAAAAACACGTGCGAAGTTTTGTGGGATGCGCATGCGCAGGTTTTGTGGGATGCGCATGCGCAGGTTTTGTGGGATGCGCATCCGCAGGTTTTTTGGGATGCGCATGGGCAGGTTTTTTGGGATGCGCATGGCTAGTCGAGTAAAAACACGTGCGAGAGGATGCATCCCGCAGGCTAGTCGAGCAAAAACACGTGCGAGAGGATGCATCCCGCAGGCTAGTCGAGCAAAAACACGTGCGAGAGGATGCATCCCGCAGGCTAGTCAAGTAAAAACACGTGCGAGAGGATGCATCCCGCAGGCTAGTCGAGCACAAACACGTGCGAGAGGATGCATCCCGCAGGCTAGTCGAGCAAATACACGTGCGAGAGGATGCATCCCGCAGGCTAGTCGAGTAAAAACACGTGCGAGAGGATGCATCCCGCAGGCTAGTCGAGCAAAAACACGTGCGAGAGGATGCATCCCGCAGGCTAGTCGAGCAAATACACGTGCGAGAGGATGCATCACGCAGGCTAGTCGAGCAAAAACACGTGCGAGAGGATGCATCCCGCATGCTAGTCGAGCAAAAACACGTGCGAGAGGATGCATCCCGCAGACTAGTCGAGTAAAAACACGTGCGAGAGGATGCTTCCCGCAGGCTAGTCGAGCAAAAACACGTGCGAGAGGATGCATCCCGCATGCTAGTTGAGCAAAAACACGTGCGAGAGGATGCATCCCGCAGGCTAGTCGAGCAAAAACACGTGCGAGAGGATGCATCCCGCAGGCTAGTCGAGTAAAAACACGTGCGAGAGGATGCATCCCGCAGACTAGTCGAGCAAAAACACGTGCGAGAGGATGCATCCCGAAGGCTAGTCGAGCAAAAACACGTGCGAGAGGATGCATCCCGCAGGCTAGTCGAGCAAAAACACGTGCGAGAGGATGCATCCCGCAGACTAGTCGAGTAAAAACACGTGCGAGAGGATGCTTCCCGCAGGCTAGTCGAGTAAAAACACGTGCGAGAGGATGCTTCCCGCAGGCTAGTCGATTAAAAACACGTGCGAGAGGATGCATCCCGCAGGATAGTCGAGTAAAAACACGTGCGAGAGGATGCTTCCCGCAGGCTAGTCGAGCAAAAACACGTGCGAGAGGATGCATCCCGCAGGCTAGTCGAGTAAAAACACGTGCGAGAGGATGAATCCCGCAGGCTAGTCGAGTAAAAACACGTGCGAGAGGATGCATCCCGCAGGCTAGTCGAGCAAAAACACGTGCGAGAGGATGCATCCCGCAGGCTAGTCGAGCAAAAACACGTGCGAGAGGACGCGTCCCGCAGGCTAGTCGAGTAAAAACACGTGCGAGGTTTTGTGGGATGCGCATGCGCAGGTTTTGTGGGATGCGCATGCGCAGGTTTTTTGGGATGCGCATGCGCAGGTTTTTTGGGATGCCCATGGCTAGTCGAGTAAAAACACGTGCGACAGGATGCATCCCGCAGGCTAGTCGAGTAAAAACACGTGCGAGAGGATGCATCCCGCAGGCTAGTCGAGCAAAAACACGTGCGAGAGGATGCATCCCGCAGGCTAGTCGAGCAAAAACACGTGCGAGAGGATGCATCCCGCAGGCTAGTCAAGTAAAAACACGTGCGAGAGGATGCATCCCGCAGGCTAGTCGAGCACAAACACGTGCGTGAGGATGCATCCCGCAGACTAGTCGAGCAAATACACGTGCGAGAGGATGCATCCCGCAGGCTAGTCGAGCAAAAACACGTGCGAGAGGATGCATCCCGCAGGCTAGTCGAGCAAAACCACGTGCGAGAGGATGCATCCCGCAGGCTAGTCGAGTAAAAACACGTGCGAGAGGATGAATCCCGCAGGCTAGTCGAGTAAAAACACGTGCGAGAGGATGCATCCCGCAGGCTAGTCGAGCAAAAACACGTGCGAGAGGATGCATCCCGCAGGCTAGTCGAGTAAAAACACGTGCGAGAGGATGCATCCCGCAGGCTAGTCGAGTAAAAACACGTGCGAAGTTTTGTGGGATGCGCATGCGCAGGTCTTGTGGGATGCGCATGCGCAGGTTTTTTGGGATGCGCATGCGCAGGTTTTTTGGGATGCGCATGGCTAGTCGAGTAAAAACACGTGCGAGAGGATGCATCCCGCAGGCTAGTCGAGCAAAAACACGTGCGAGAGGATGCATCCCGCAGGCTAGTCGAGCAAAAACACGTGCGAGTGGATGCATCCCGCAGGCTAGTCAAGTAAAAACACGTGTGAGAGGATGCATCCCGCAGGCTAGTCGAGCACAAACACGTGCGAGAGGATGCATCCCGCAGGCTAGTCGAGCAAATACACGTGCGAGAGGATGCATCCCGCAGGCTAGTCGAGCAAAAACACGTGCGAGAGGATGCATCCCGCAGGCTAGTCGAGCAAAAACACGTGCGAGAGGATGCATCCCGCAGACTAGTCGAGTAAAAACACGTGGGAGAGGATGCTTCCCGCAGGCTAGTCGAGTAAAAACACGTGCGAGAGGACGCATCCCGCAGGCTAGCCGAGCAAAAACACGTGCGAGAGGATGCATCCCGCAGGCTAGTCGAGTAAAAACACGTGCGAGAGGATGCATCCCGCAGGCTAGTCGAGTAAAAACACGTGCGAAGTTTTGTGGGATGCGCATGCGCAGGTTTTGTGGGATGCGCATGCGCAGGTTTTGTGGGATGCGCATGCGCAGGTTTTTTGGGATGCGCATGCGCAGGTTTTTTGGGATGCGCATGGTTAGTCGAGTAAAAACACGTGCGAGAGGATGCATCCCGCAGGCTAGTCGAGCAAAAACACGTGCGAGAGGATGCATCCCGCAGGCTAGTCGAGCAAATACACGTGCGAGAGGATGCATCCCGCAGGCTAGTCGAGCAAAAACACGTGCGAGAGGATGCATCCCGCAGGCTAGTCAAGTAAAAACACGTGCGAGAGGATGCATCCCGCAGGCTAGTCGAGCACAAACACGTGCGAGAGGATGCATCCCGCAGGCTAGTCGAGCAAATACACGTGCGAGAGGATGCATCCCGCAGGCTAGTCGAGCAAAAACACGTGCGAGAGGATGCATCCCGCAGGCTAGTCGAGCAAAAACACGAGCGAGAGGATGCATCCCGAAGGCTAGTCGAGCAAAAACACGTGCGAGAGGATGCATCCCGCAGGCTAGTCGAGCAAAAACACGTGCGAGAGGATGCATCCCGCAGACTAGTCGAGTAAAAACACGTGCGAGAGGATGCTTCCCGCAGGCTAGTCGAGTAAAAACACGTGCGAGAGGATGCATCCCGCAGGCTAGTCGAGCAAAAACACGTGCGAGAGGATGCATCCCGCAGGCTAGTCGAGCAAAAACACGTGCGAGAGGATGCATCCCGCAGGCTAGTCAAGTAAAAACACGTGCGAGAGGATGCATCCCGCAGGCTAGTCGAGCACAAACACGTGCGAGAGGATGCATCCCGCAGGCTAGTCGAGCAAATACACGTGCGAGAGGATGCATCCCGCAGGCTAGTCGAGCAAAAACACGTGCGAGAGGATGCATCCCGCAGGCTAGTCGAGCAAAAACACGAGCGAGAGGATGCATCCCGAAGGCTAGTCGAGCAAAAACACGTGCGAGAGGATGCATCCCGCAGGCTAGTCGAGCAAAAACACGTGCGAGAGGATGCATCCCGCAGGCTAGTCGAGCAAAAACACGTGCGAGAGGATGCATCCCGCAGGCTAGTCGAGCAAAAACACGTGCGAGAGGATGCATCCCGCAGGCTAGTCGAGCAAAAACACGTGCGAGAGGATGCATCCCGCAGGCTAGTCGAGCAAAAACACGTGCGAGAGGATGCATCCCGCAGGCTAGTCGAGTAAAAACACGTGCGAGAGGATGAATCCCGCAGGCTAGTCGAGTAAAAACACGTGCGAGAGGATGCATCCCGCAGGCTAGTCGAGTAAAAACACGTGCGAGAGGATGCATCCCGCAGGCTAGTCGAGTAAAAACACGTGCGAGGTTTTGTGGGATGCGCATGCGCAGGTTTTGTGGGATGCGCATGCGCAGGTTTTTTGGGATGCGCATGCGCAGGTTTTTTGGGATGCCCATGGCTAGTCGAGTAAAAACACGTGCGACAGGATGCATCCCGCAGGCTAGTCGAGTAAAAACACGTGCGAGAGGATGCATCCCGCAGGCTAGTCGAGAAAAAACACGTGCGAGAGGATGCATCCCGCAGGCTAGTCGAGCAAAAACACGTGCGAGAGGATGCATCCCGCAGGCTAGTCAAGTAAAAACACGTGCGAGAGGATGCATCCCGCAGGCTAGTCGAGCACAAACACGTGCGTGAGGATGCATCCCGCAGACTAGTCGAGCAAATACACGTGCGAGAGGATGCATCCCGCAGGCTAGTCGAGCAAAAACACGTGCGAGAGGATGCATCCCGCAGGCTAGTCGAGCAAAACCACGTGCGAGAGGATGCATCCCGCAGACTAGTCGAGTAAAAACACGTGCGAGAGGATGCTTCCCGCAGGCTAGTCGAGTAAAAACACGTGCGAGAGGATGCATCCCGCTGGCTAGTCGAGTAAAAACACGTGCGAGAGGATGCATCCCGCAGGCTAGTCGAGCAAAAACACGTGCGAGAGGATGCATCCCGCAGGCTAGTCGAGTAAAAACACGTGCGAGAGGATGAATCCCGCAGGCTAGTCGAGTAAAAACACGTGCGAAGTTTTGTGGGATGCGCATGCGCAGGTTTTGTGGGATGCGCATGCGCAGGTTTTTTGGGATGCGCATGCGCAGGTTTTTTGGGATGCGCATGGCTAGTCGAGTAAAAACACGTGCGAGAGGATGCATCCCGCAGGCTAGTGGAGCAAAAACACGTGCGAGAGGATGCATCCCGCAGGCTAGTCGAGCAAAAACACGTGCGAGAGGATGCATCCCGCAGGCTAGTCAAGTAAAAACACGTGCGAGAGGATGCATCCCGCAGGCTAGTCGAGCACAAACACGTGCGAGAGGATGCATCCCGCAGGCTAGTCGAGCAAATACACGTGCGAGAGGATGCATCCCGCAGGCTAGTCGAGCAAAAACACGTGCGAGAGGATGCATCCCGCAGGCTAGTCGAGCAAAAACACGTGCGAGAGGATGCATCCCGCAGACTAGTCGCGTAAAAACACGTGCGAGAGGATGCTTCCCGCAGGCTAGTCGAGTAAAAACACGTGCGAGAGGATGCATCCCGCAGGCTAGTCGAGTAAAAACACGTGCGAGTGGATGCATCCCGCAGGCTAGTCGAGCAAAAACACGTGCGAGAGGATGCATCCCGCAGGCTAGTCGAGTAAAAACACGTGCGAGAGGATGCATCCCGCAGGCTAGTCGAGTAAAAACACGTGCGGAGTTTTGTGGGATGCGCATGCGCAGGTTTTGTGGGATGCGCATGCGCAGGTTTTTTGGGATGCGCATGCGCAGGTTTTTTGGGATGCGCATGGCTAGTCGAGTAAAAACACGTGCGAGAGGATGCATGCCGCAGGCTAGTCGAGCAAAAACACGTGCGAGAGGATGCATCCCGCAGGCTAGTCGAGCAAAAACACGTGCGAGAGGATGCATCCCGCAGGCTAGTCATGTAAAAACACGTGCGAGAGGATGCATCCCGCAGGCTAGTCGAGCACAAACACGTGCGAGAGGATGCATCCCGCAGGCTAGTCGAGCAAATACACGTGCGAGAGGATGCATCCCGCAGGCTAGTCGAGCAAAAACACGTGCGAGAGGATGCATCCCGCAGGCTAGTCGAGCAAAAACACGTGCGAGAGGATGCATCCCGCAGACTAGTCGAGTAAAAACACGTGCGAGAGGATGCTTCCCGCAGGCTAGTCGAGTAAAAACACGTGCGAGAGGATGCATCCCGCAGGCTAGTCGAGCAAAAACACGTGCGATAGGATGCATCCCGCAGGCTAGTCGAGCAAATACACGTGCGAGAGGATGCATCACGCAGGCTAGTCGAGCAAAAACACGTGCGAGAGGATGCATCCCGCAGGCTAGTCGAGTAAAAACACGTGCGAGAGGATGCATCCCGCTGGCTAGTCGAGAAAAAACACGTGCGAGAGGATGCATCCCGCAGGCTAGTCGAGCAAAAACACGTGCGAGAGGATGCATCCCGCAGGCTAGTCAAGTAAAAACACGTGCGAGAGGATGCATCCCGCAGGCTAGTCGAGCACAAACACGTGCGTGAGGATGCATCCCGCAGACTAGTCGAGCAAATACACGTGCGAGAGGATGCATCCCGCAGGCTAGTCGAGCAAAAACACGTGCGAGAGGATGCATCCCACAGGCTAGTCGAGCAAAACCACGTGCGAGAGGATGCATCCCGCAGACTAGTCGAGTAAAAACACGTGCGAGAGGATGCTTCCCGCAGGCTAGTCGAGTAAAAACACGTGCGAGAGGATGCATCCCGCTGGCTAGTCGAGTAAAAACACGTGCGAGAGGATGCATCCCGCAGGCTAGTCGAGCAAAAACACGTGCGAGAGGATGCATCCCGCAGGCTAGTCGAGTAAAAACACGTGCGAGAGGATGAATCCCGCAGGCTAGTCGAGTAAAAACACGTGCGAGAGGATGCATCCCGCAGGCTAGTCGAGCAAAAACACGTGCGAGAGGATGCATCCCGCAGGCTAGTCGAGTAAAAACACGTGCGAGAGGATGCATCCCGCAGGCTAGTCGAGTAAAAACACGTGCGAAGTTTTGTGGGATGCGCATGCGCAGGTTTTGTGGGATGCGCATGCGAAGGTTTTTTGGGATGCGCATGCGCAGGTTTTTTGGGATGCGCATGGCTAGTCGAGTAAAAACACGTGCGAGAGGATGCATCCCGCAGGCTAGTGGAGCAAAAACACGTGCGAGAGGATGCATCCCGCAGGCTAGTCGAGCAAAAACACGTGCGAGAGGATGCATCCCGCAGGCTAGTCAAGTAAAAACACGTGCGAGAGGATGCATCCCGCAGGCTAGTCGAGCACAAACACGTGCGTGAGGATGCATCCCGCAGACTAGTCGAGCAAATACACGTGCGAGAGGATGCATCCCGCAGGCTAGTCGAGCAAAAACACGTGCGAGAGGATGCATCCCGCAGGCTAGTCGAGCAAAACCACGTGCGAGATGATGCATCCCGCAGACTAGTCGAGTAAAAACACGTGCGAGAGGATGCTTCCCGCAGGCTAGTCGAGTAAAAACACGTGCGAGAGGATGCATCCCGCTGGCTAGTCGAGTAAAAACACGTGCGAGAGGATACATCCCGCAGGCTAGTCGAGCAAAAACACGTGCGAGAGGATGCATCCCGCAGGCTAGTCGAGTAAAAACACGTGCGAGAGGATGAATCCCGCAGGCTAGTCGAGTAAAAACACGTGCGAGAGGATGCATCCCGCAGGCTAGTCGAGCAAAAACACGTGCGAGAGGATGCATCCCGCAGGCTAGTCGAGTAAAAACACGTGCGAGAGGATGCATCCCGCAGGCTAGTCGAGTAAAAACACGTGCGGAGTTTTGTGGGATGCGCATGCGCAGGTCTTGTGGGATGCGCATGCGCAGGTTTTTTGGGATGCGCATGCGCAGGTTTTTTGGGATGCGCATGGCTAGTCGAGTAAAAACACGTGCGAGAGGATGCATCCCGCAGGCTAGTCGAGCAAAAACACGTGCGAGAGGATGCATCCCGCAGGCTAGTCGAGCAAAAACACGTGCGAGAGGATGCATCCCGCAGGCTAGTCAAGTAAAAACACGTGCGAGAGGATGCATCCCGCAGGCTAGTCGAGCACAAACACGTGCGAGAGGATGCATCCCGCAGGCTAGTCGAGCAAATACACGTGCGAGAGGATGCATCCCGCAGGCTAGTCGAGCAAAAACACGTGCGAGAGGATGCATCCCGCAGGCTTGTCGAGCAAAAACACGTGCGAGAGGATGCATCCCGCAGACTAGTCGAGTAAAAACACGTGGGAGAGGATGCTTCCCGCAGGCTAGTCGAGTAAAAACACGTGCGAGAGGACGCATCCCGCAGGCTAGCCGAGCAAAAACACGTGCGAGAGGATGCATCCCGCAGGCTAGTCGAGTAAAAACACGTGCGAGAGGATGCATCCCGCAGGCTAGTCGAGTAAAAACACGTGCGAAGTTTTGTGGGATGCGCATGCGCAGGTTTTGTGGGATGCGCATGCGCAGGTTTTTTGGGATGCGCATGCGCAGGTTTTTTGGGATGCGCATGGTTAGTCGAGTAAAAACACGTGCGAGAGGATGCATCCCGCAGGCTAGTCGAGCAAAAACACGTGCGAGAGGATGCATCCCGCAGGCTAGTCGAGCAAAAACACGTGCGAGAGGATGCATCCCGCAGGCTAGTCAAGTAAAAACACGTGCGAGAGGATGCATCCCGCAGGCTAGTCGAGCACAAACACGTGCGAGAGGATGCATCCCGCAGACTAGTCGAGTAAAAACACGTGCGAGAGGATGCTTCCCGCAGGCTAGTCGAGTAAAAACACGTGCGAGAGGATGCTTCCCGCAGGCTAGTCGAGTAAAAACACGTGCGAGAGGATGCATCCCGCAGGATAGTCGAGTAAAAACACGTGCAAGAGGATGCTTCCCGCAGGCTAGTCGAGTAAAAAACACGTGCGAGAGGATGCATCCCGCAGGCTAGTCGAGTAAAAACACGTGCGAGAGGATGCGTCCCGCAGGCTAGTCGAGCAAAAACACGTGCGAGAGGATGCATCCCGCAGGCTAGTCGAGCAAAAACACGTGCGAGAGGATGCATCCCGCAGGCTAGTCGAGCAAAAACACGTGCGAGAGGATGCATCCCGCAGGCTAGTCAAGTAAAAACACGTGCGAGAGGATGCATCCCGCAGGCTAGTCGAGCACAAACACGTGCGTGAGGATGCATCCCGCAGACTAGTCGAGCAAATACACGTGCGAGAGGATGCATCCCGCAGGCTAGTCGAGCAAAAACACGTGCGAGAGGATGCATCCCGCAGGCTAGTCGAGCAAAACCACGTGCGAGAGGATGCATCCCGCAGACTAGTCGAGTAAAAACACGTGCGAGAGGATGCTTCCCGCAGGCTAGTCGAGTAAAAACACGTGCGAGAGGATGCATCCCGCTGGCTAGTCGAGTAAAAACACGTGCGAGAGGATGCATCCCGCAGGCTAGTCGAGCAAAAACACGTGCGAGAGGATGCATCCCGCAGGCTAGTCGAGTAAAAACACGTGCGAGAGGATGAATCCCGCAGGCTAGTCGAGTAAAAACACGTGCGAAGTTTTGTGGATGCGCATGCGCAGGTTTTGTGGGATGCGCATGCGCAGGTTTTTTGGGATGCGCATGCGCAGGTTTTTTGGGGATGAGCATGGCTAGTCGAGTAAAAACACGTGCGAGAGGATGCATCCCGCAGGCTAGTGGAGCAAAAACACGTGCGAGAGGATGCATCCCGCAGGCTAGTCGAGCAAAAACACGTGCGAGAGGATGCATCCCGCAGGCTAGTCAAGTAAAAACACGTGCGAGAGGATGCATCCCGCAGGCTAGTCGAGCACAAACACGTGCGAGAGGATGCATCCCGCAGGCTAGTCGAGCAAATACACGTGCGAGAGGATGCATCCCGCAGGCTAGTCGAGCAAAAACACGTGCGAGAGGATGCATCCCGCAGGCTAGTCGAGCAAAAACACGTGCGAGAGGATGCATCCCGCAGGCTAGTCGAGCAAAAACACGTGCGAGAGGATGCATCCCGCAGGCTAGTCGAGCAAAAACACGTGCGAGAGGATGCATCCCGCAGGCTAGTCATGTAAAAACACGTGCGAGAGGATGCATCCCGCAGGCTAGTCGAGCACAAACACGTGCGAGAGGATGCATCCCGCAGGCTAGTCGAGCAAATACACGTGCGAGAGGATGCATCCCGCAGGCTAGTCGAGCAAAAACACGTGCGAGAGGATGCATCCCGCAGGCTAGTCGAGCAAAAACACGTGCGAGAGGATGCATCCCGCAGACTAGTCGAGTAAAAACACGTGCGAGAGGATGCTTCCCGCAGGCTAGTCGAGTAAAAACACGTGCGAGAGGATGCATCCCGCAGGCTAGTCGAGTAAAAACACGTGCGAGAGGATGCATCCCGCAGGCTAGTCGAGTAAAAACACGTGCGAGAGGATGCATCCCGCAGGCTAGTCGAGCAAAAACACGTGCGATAGGATGCATCCCGCAGGCTAGTCGAGCAAATACACGTGCGAGAGGATGCATCACGCAGGCTAGTCGAGCAAAAACACGTGCGAGAGGATGCATCCCGCAGGCTAGTCGAGTAAAAACACGTGCGAAGTTTTGTGGGATGCGCATGCGCAGGTTTTGTGGGATGCGCATGCGAAGGTTTTTTGGGATGCGCATGCGCAGGTTTTTTGGGATGCGCATGGCTAGTCGAGTAAAAACACGTGCGAGAGGATGCATCCCGCAGGCTAGTGGAGCAAAAACACGTGCGAGAGGATGCATCCCGCAGGCTAGTCGAGCAAAAACACGTGCGAGAGGATGCATCCCGCAGGCTAGTCAAGTAAAAACACGTGCGAGAGGATGCATCCCGCAGGCTAGTCGAGCACAAACACGTGCGTGAGGATGCATCCCGCAGACTAGTCGAGCAAATACACGTGCGAGAGGATGCATCCCGCAGGCTAGTCGAGCAAAAACACGTGCGAGAGGATGCATCCCGCAGGCTAGTCGAGCAAAACCACGTGCGAGATGATGCATCCCGCAGACTAGTCGAGTAAAAACACGTGCGAGAGGATGCTTCCCGCAGGCTAGTCGAGTAAAAACACGTGCGAGAGGATGCATCCCGCTGGCTAGTCGAGTAAAAACACGTGCGAGAGGATACATCCCGCAGGCTAGTCGAGCAAAAACACGTGCGAGAGGATGCATCCCGCAGGCTAGTCGAGTAAAAACACGTGCGAGAGGATGAATCCCGCAGGCTAGTCGAGTAAAAACACGTGCGAGAGGATGCATCCCGCAGGCTAGTCGAGCAAAAACACGTGCGAGAGGATGCATCCCGCAGGCTAGTCGAGTAAAAACACGTGCGAGAGGATGCATCCCGCAGGCTAGTCGAGTAAAAACACGTGCGAAGTTTTGTGGGATGCGCATGCGCAGGTCTTGTGGGATGCGCATGCGCAGGTTTTTTGGGATGCGCATAGGCAGGTTTTTTGGATGCGCATGGCTAGTCGAGTAAAAACACGTGCGAGAGGATGCATCCCGCAGGCTAGTCGAGCAAAAACACGTGCGAGAGGATGCATCCCGCAGGCTAGTCGAGCAAAAACACGTGCGAGAGGATGCATCCCGCAGGCTAGTCAAGTAAAAACACGTGCGAGAGGATGCATCCCGCAGGCTAGTCGAGCACAAACACGTGCGAGAGGATGCATCCCGCAGGCTAGTCGAGCAAATACACGTGCGAGAGGATGCATCCCGCAGGCTAGTCGAGCAAAAACACGTGCGAGAGGATGCATCCCGCAGGCTAGTCGAGCAAAAAACACGTGCGAGAGGATGCATCCCGCAGACTAGTCGAGTAAAAACACGTGGGAGAGGATGCTTCCCGCAGGCTAGTCGAGTAAAAACACGTGCGAGAGGACGCATCCCGCAGGCTAGCCGAGCAAAAACACGTGCGAGAGGATGCATCCCGCAGGCTAGTCGAGTAAAAACACGTGCGAGAGGATGCATCCCGCAGGCTAGTCGAGTAAAAACACGTGCGAAGTTTTGTGGGATGCGCATGCGCAGGTTTTGTGGGATGCGCATGCGCAGGTTTTTTGGGATGCGCATGCGCAGGTTTTTTGGGATGCGCATGGTTAGTCGAGTAAAAACACGTGCGAGAGGATGCATCCCGCAGGCTAGTCGAGCAAAAACACGTGCGAGAGGATGCATCCCGCAGGCTAGTCGAGCAAAACACGTGCGAGAGGATGCATCCCGCAGGCTAGTCAAGTAAAAACACGTGCGAGAGGATGCATCCCGCAGGCTAGTCGAGCACAAACACGTGCGAGAGGATGCATCCCGCAGGCTAGTCGAGCAAATACACGTGCGAGAGGATGCATCCCGCAGGCTAGTCGAGCAAAAACACGTGCGAGAGGATGCATCCCGCAGGCTAGTCGAGCAAAAACACGTGCGAGAGGATGCATCCCGCAGGCTAGTCGAGCAAAAACACGTGCGAGAGGATGCATCCCGCAGACTAGTCGAGTAAAAACACGTGCGAGAGGATGCTTCCCGCAGGCTAGTCGAGTAAAAACACGTGCGAGAGGATGCATCCCGCTGGCTAGTCGAGTAAAAACACGTGCGAGAGGATGCATCCCGCAGGCTAGTCGAGCAAAAACACGTGCGAGAGGATGCATCCCGCAGGCTAGTCGAGTAAAAACACGTGCGAGAGGATGAATCCCGCAGGCTAGTCGAGTAAAAACACGTGCGAAGTTTTGTGGGATGCGCATGCGCAGGTTTTGTGGGATGCGCATGCGCAGGTTTTTTGGGATGCGCATGCGCAGGTTTTTTGGGATGCGCATGGCTAGTCGAGTAAAAACACGTGCGAGAGGATGCATCCCGCAGGCTAGTGGAGCAAAAACACGTGCGAGAGGATGCATCCCGCAGGCTAGTCGAGCAAAAACACGTGCGAGAGGATGCATACCGCAGGCTAGTCAAGTAAAAACACGTGCGAGAGGATGCATCCGCAGGCTAGTCGAGCACAAACACGTGCGAGAGGATGCATCCCGCAGGCTAGTCGAGCAAATACACGTGCGAGAGGATGCATCCCGCAGGCTAGTCGAGCAAAAACACGTGCGAGAGGATGCATCCCGCAGGCTAGTCGAGCAAAAACACGTGCGAGAGGATGCATCCCGCAGACTAGTCGCGTAAAAACACGTGCGAGAGGATGCTTCCCGCAGGCTAGTCGAGTAAAAACACGTGCGAGAGGATGCATCCCGCAGGCTAGTCGAGTAAAAACACGTGCGAGTGGATGCATCCCGCAGGCTAGTCGAGCAAAAACACGTGCGAGAGGATGCATCCCGCAGGCTAGTCGAGTAAAAACACGTGCGAGAGGATGCATCCCGCAGGCTAGTCGAGTAAAAACACGTGCGGAGTTTTGTGGGATGCGCATGCGCAGGTTTTGTGGGATGCGCATGCGCAGGTTTTTTGGGATGCGCATGCGCAGGTTTTTTGGATGCGCATGGGCAGGTTTTTTGGGATGCGCATGGCTAGTCGAGTAAAAACACGTGCGAGAGGATGCATCCCGCAGGCTAGTCGAGCAAAAACACGTGCGAGAGGATGCATCCCGCAGGCTAGTCGAGCAAAAACACGTGCGAGAGGATGCATCCCGCAGGCTAGTCAAGTAAAAACACGTGCGAGAGGATGCATCCCGCAGGCTAGTCGAGCACAAACACGTGCGAGAGGATGCATCCCGCAGGCTAGTCGAGCAAATACACGTGCGAGAGGATGCATCCCGCAGGCTAGTCGAGTAAAAACACGTGCGAGAGGATGCATCCCGCAGGCTAGTCGAGCAAAAACACGTGCGAGAGGATGCATCCCGCAGGCTAGTCGAGCAAATACACGTGCGAGAGGATGCATCACGCAGGCTAGTCGAGCAAAAACACGTGCGAGAGGATGCATCCCGCAGGCTAGTCGAGCAAAAACACGTGCGAGAGGATGCATCCCGCAGACTAGTCGAGTAAAAACACGTGCGAGAGGATGCTTCCCGCAGGCTAGTCGAGCAAAAACACGTGCGATAGGATGCATCCCGCAGGCTAGTCGAGCAAATACACGTGCGAGAGGATGCATCACGCAGGCTAGTCGAGCAAAAACACGTGCGAGAGGATGCATCCCGCAGGCTAGTCGAGTAAAAACACGTGCGAGAGGATGCATCCCGCTGGCTAGTCGAGAAAAAACACGTGCGAGAGGATGCATCCCGCAGGCTAGTCGAGCAAAAACACGTGCGAGAGGATGCATCCCGCAGGCTAGTCAAGTAAAAACACGTGCGAGAGGATGCATCCCGCAGGCTAGTCGAGCACAAACACGTGCGTGAGGATGCATCCCGCAGACTAGTCGAGCAAATACACGTGCGAGAGGATGCATCCCGCAGGATAGTCGAGTAAAAACACGTGCAAGAGGATGCTTCCCGCAGGCTAGTCGAGTAAAAACACGTGCGAGAGGATGCATCCCGCAGGCTAGTCGAGTAAAAACACGTGCGAGAGGATGCGTTCCGCTGGCTAGCCGAGTAAAAACACGTGCGAGAGGATGCATCCCGCAGGCTAGTCGAGCAAAAACACGTGCGAGAGGATGCATCCCGCAGGCTAGTCGAGTAAAAACACGTGCGAGAGGATGAATCCCGCAGGCTAGTCGAGTAAAAACACGTGCGAGAGGATGCATCCCGCAGGCTAGTCGAGCAAAAACACGTGCGAGAGGATGCATCCCGCAGGCTAGTCGAGTAAAAACACGTGCGAGAGGATGCATCCCGCAGGCTAGTCGAGTAAAAACACGTGCGAGAGGATGCATCCCGCAGGCTAGTCGAGTAAAAACACGTGCGAAGTTTTGTGGGATGCGCATGCGCAGGTTTTGTGGGATGCGCATGCGAAGGTTTTTTGGGATGCGCATGCGCAGGTTTTTTGGGATGCGCATGGCTAGTCGAGTAAAAACACGTGCGAGAGGATGCATCCCGCAGGCTAGTGGAGCAAAAACACGTGCGAGAGGATGCATCCCGCAGGCTAGTCGAGCAAAAACACGTGCGAGAGGATGCATCCCGCAGGCTAGTCAAGTAAAAACACGTGCGAGAGGATGCATCCCGCAGGCTAGTCGAGCAAAAACACGTGCGAGAGGATGCATCCCGCAGGCTAGTCGAGCAAAAACACGTGCGAGAGGATGCATCCCGCAGACTAGTCGAGTAAAAACACGTGCGAGAGGATGCTTCCCGCAGGCTAGTCGAGTAAAAACACGTGCGAGAGGATGCATCCCGCAGGCTAGTCGAGCAAAAACACGTGCGAGAGGATGCATCCCGCAGGCTAGTCGAGCAAAAACACGTGCGAGAGGATGCTTCCCGCAGGCTAGTCGAGTAAAAACACGTGCGAGAGGATGCATCCCGCAGGCTAGTCGAGTAAAAACACGTGCGAGTGGATGCATCCCGCAGGCTAGTCGAGCAAAAACACGTGCGAGAGGATGCATCCCGCAGGCTAGTCGAGTAAAAACACGTGCGAGAGGATGCATCCCGCAGGCTAGTCGAGTAAAAACACGTGCGGAGTTTTGTGGGATGCGCATGCGCAGGTTTTGTGGGATGCGCATGCGCAGGTTTTTTGGGATGCGCATGCGCAGGTTTTTTGGGATGCGCATGCGCAGGTTTTTTGGGATGCGCATGGCTAGTCGAGTAAAAACACGTGCGAGAGGATGCATCCCGCAGGCTAGTCGAGCAAAAACACGTGCGAGAGGATGCATCCCGCAGGCTAGTCGAGCAAAAACACGTGCGAGAGGATGCATCCCGCAGGCTAGTCAAGTAAAAACACGTGCGAGAGGATGCATCCCGCAGGCTAGTCGAGCACAAACACGTGCGAGAGGATGCATCCCGCAGGCTAGTCGAGCAAATACACGTGCGAGAGGATGCATCCCGCAGGCTAGTCGAGCAAAAACACGTGCGAGAGGATGCATCCCGCAGGCTAGTCGAGCAAAAACACGTGCGAGAGGATGCATCCCGCAGACTAGTCGAGTAAAAACACGTGCGAGAGGATGCTTCCCGCAGGCTAGTCGAGTAAAAACACGTGCGAGAGGATGCATCCCGCAGGCTAGTCGAGTAAAAACACGTGCGAGAGGATGCATCCCGCAGGCTAGTCGAGTAAAAACACGTGCGAGAGGATGCATCCCGCAGGCTAGTCGAGCAAAAACACGTGCGAGAGGATGCATCCCGCAGGCTAGTCGAGCAAATACACGTGCGAGAGGATGCATCACGCAGGCTAGTCGAGCAAAAACACGTGCGAGAGGATGCATCCCGCAGGCTAGTCGAGTAAAAACACGTGCGAGAGGATGCATCCCGCAGGCTACTCGAGTAAAAACACGTGCGAGAGGATGCATCCCGCAGGCTAGTCGAGTAAAAACACGTGCGAGGTTTTGTGGGATGCGCATGCGCAGGTTTTTTGGGATGCGCATGGCTAGTCGAGCAAAAACACGTGCGAGAGGATGCATCCCGCAGGCTAGTCGAGCAAAAACACGTGCGAGAGGATGCTTCCCGCAGGCTAGTCGAGTAAAAACACGTGCGAGAGGATGCATCCCGCTGGCTAGTCGAGTAAAAACACGTGCGAGAGGATGCATCCCGCAGGCTAGTCGAGCAAAAACACGTGCGAGAGGATGCATCCCGCAGGCTAGTCGAGTAAAAACACGTGCGAGAGGATGAATCCCGCAGGCTAGTCGAGTAAAAACACGTGCGAGAGGATGCATCCCGCAGGCTAGTCGAGCAAAAACACGTGCGAGAGGATGCATCCCGCAGGCTAGTCGAGTAAAAACACGTGCGAGAGGATGCATCCCGCAGGCTAGTCGAGTAAAAACACGTGCGAAGTTTTGTGGGATGCGCATGCGCAGGTTTTGTGGGATGCGCATGCGCAGGTTTTTTGGGATGCGCATGCGCAGGTTTTTTGGGATGCGCATGGCTAGTCGAGTAAAAACACGTGCGAGAGGATGCATCCCGCAGGCTAGTGGAGCAAAAACACGTGCGAGAGGATGCATCCCGCAGGCTAGTCGAGCAAAAACACGTGCGAGAGGATGCATC